>NW_005871257.1:654964-692464 GCF_000147115.1 Myotis lucifugus
AAACACAGGTTTATAATTAAAAATTGTAAATTTTTTATTGATTCATAAAGTATACAGTATAGGGTTAGCACATCGGGTAAATGACCTTCACGGCTTTGCTGGCACATACGCAAAGCCATGGTTTTCATTGGTCTTCATTGTCCCTGCTCCTGGCCCATAATTGGTACTTGGTAATGCTTATCAAATTGAAGGGATTGAAATCAAAGGGCAACAGATATTAGAATCTGATTCAATAAACCAAGTAAAATTAGGCTTTTATTTTTGTTGTTGTTGTTGTTAATGCACACGCAAAATTCAAATCTTGCGTGAATTTTGGGACACCCTATATATACAATAAAAGCATAATATGCTAATTAGACTGGACGACCTTCCAGATGAAGCAGGGGCTGTGAGGGAACAGAGGGAAGCTGGTGCTGGCAGCTGCAGGAAGGAAGGCCTACTCTTGCATGAATTTCAATCATCGGGCCTCTAATATAAATATATATAATATAGAGAGAGAGAGAATAGAAGATCAACTTTTAGGATTCCAAAAGCTAACTGTTGATTTTCAGGAGCCCCTGTCATTTGTTAGATATTGAAAGCATGTCAATTTCTCTTTGGAACTCAGAAGTGCTCTATACTTTGCTCTGTCACAGTAGATCTGAGCTCTCCATTTAATTAGTGCACTCAGGATACTGTCTTTCTGCCCAGCTCGGTTGTATACTCCTCATGAGAAACAACTTTGAAGTCTCACTAATACAGTGAATTACATTATCAATTATTATTAAATTAATTTTTTTGTTTTGATATAACTTCTGAACAGAAGTAGTTTCAAAATGACAATATAAATATTTTTCCCATTTCTGACTTATTTTCTCTGCATCACTTTCTTCTCTTTCATTTTCTCTACTCCCCACCATTTGCACAACTGACTATGACATTCTACACTGTAGTCACAGGTCCCTCCCTTAATCTATTCAGTAATGAATTGTCAAGGCCTCTTGACAATTACTAGTATAAATTACTAGGACAGACAGTGTGTAGTCAATAAAATGAATAAGGCATGGTATTTTCCCTCAAGGAGATTACAGACGCATAAGGAGGCTAGCCAACCCCAGCTGTGAGCCAGATCTACTTCACCAGCTATTTTTGTAAATTAAGTATTTTTAAATTTATGTTTTTAAATTATTTATTTATTTATTTATTTATTTATTTATTTATTTATTTATTTTTACTGAGAAAGCACCATGATCCTTAAGTTATGTATTATGAGCACTGCTTGCACACACCACAATGACAGGGTAGAACAGTTGTGATGTTGATCAATTGGCCTGCAAAGCCTAATATGTTGACTATCTCGCCCTTTAGAGAAAAGTTGGCCAATTCCTTGTCTAGTGAATAATACAGTCACTGAACTATAGGAGCAAAGAAAATGTTAAAACTGGGCTTGAAAATGCTGTAGAAGATAGAGTTCATTTAATAGTGTGAGAATGAAGGACAATTCTATGGGCACAATTTACGTGAACTCTGATAAACAAGTAGACTTTCAACTGAAGGAAATGAGATGAAGAGAGCACTGGAGGCTGACAGTTTGGAAGCGCTGTCAGAGAAAAGTCTCGTCTCTATCAAATGTACACGCAGTTGTGGCGCAGTGGTGGAGAAGGTTTCTCCAGGCAATGATGGAGTTTTGCGGCATCTTTTCAGATGTATTGCAGGGGCCATTTACTTCTCGATGTTGTTACAGTGATTATACAAATCGTTTCTTAGAGCAACAGCAAATACGTGATAGATCTTATTTTTATTAGAGATTTTATCAACACTTAAAGTAAACATTTGCATTTTTAGTCTTATAAATAAGAGTTTATATTAACAAATAAATTCTTCATAAGGAATATGCTATTGGACTTTCTAAATATGAGTTTAATAAATTGAAATGAAGTGTTTATTTTTATGTACTTGCAGGAAATATATATATATATATATATATATATATATATATATATATATATATATATATGAGTGAGATGGGGTGTATGGACATTTTAAAGGGTAATAATAACTAAATATTCATGTTGGTTCAGGTTCCAAAGTTTGTTGCTGGGTCATGTCTGGAATTAGTATTCTCACCTTTGCATAATTACCTATTGTCATTATTATTTTATTTAGAATATAGCCTCCATTTTAGAATCTCACATCATATTCTTCGAGTTAAGATTAAAATTTTTAACTCAGATTGTCTCCACATTTTTCTCCTAATTTTGTTCTATTTTTATTTCTGTGTTTGTTTTCCAGTAATTAAGGCAGAAATTTTATAAATTCTGTTTTGTTTATAGACCGCACACTAATTAACAATTTACATAACATTTATTTTCATCAGTAGTTTAAGAACAAGAATGGCATACAATAATAGGATGCTTGTAGTACTGAGAACATACTGTTTTGATAATATAATTGAAAATTATAAGAGAGAATGTTAAAACCTTGTCCTAAAAATGCTATGATACATTTTGAAATCTATATTAGAAAAAGTGTAATTTTCAAGTACAAGTATCCTAAAATGTTAAGATATGATCTTAAGAGAATGTTAAACATGTAAGTCTCATATATAAATAATAGTTCTCATGCACTTGGGATAATCCTTCCGTATTTAATTTTTTTTTTGCTCTAATCCAAGCGAATAATATGAAAACAAACCTTTGGTAAGAATGAAGCTATTATCCCAGCATTGAGCTCATTTAGGTTCATTGGGGACAACAAATAATGCTATCTAATTAATTAGAATGACAGGAAACTGCATGACATATTTCTTATGGCTGGCTGGTTTAACATTCTAAAACCCTCCTGTTGATTAGAACTTGCATGTTTTAAATAGAAAAGGATGTTAGACATCCCATCTGTCGTGTAGCAGAGCTTCAGGATAAAATTTAAAAGGTACATTCAACTCTTGGTAAGTTCAAGTCAGCAGAACAAGACAAATGCAACATGCTATCTGATACACAACATAACAGGCTGATTGTTTCCACAATTCTTTTGTTTTCCATCAAGCCACAATTAAGGAAAATGACTATTTGAAATCTTGGCAGAGTGACCCTATATGTCATATTGCAGAATATCTAGCTGAAGTTCAAAATTTTTCCTCTGTGTATATGTGTGCACAAAAGGCATAATTGAAGAAATGCAACTTATTTCATACTCAGTACATTATGCTATAAAAGAGGCATTACTCAGAGCTTCATTCCCAATAATATACATATTCTGAAAGAAATTTGTTAGAAAGCATGCATTTAACAATATACAATTCTACTTCATGGCTGAAATACTAACTTTGTATTTTTCACATATATTTGACAATTACATGGATGGAAAATGCTTGGACACACTTAAATCCATTTGAATTGTGCTGAAACTAGATTTATTGTACATCTGTGTGACATCATATGTAGTTTTTTATAAAATGAGTAGTTAGGCTATTTGCTACAGGTTTAGCAAAAACAAAAGTGAACAAAAATCCATAATTAGTGCCCTGGCTGGGTGGCTTAGTTGGTTAGAGCATTGTCCCTATAAGCCAAGGTTGTGGGTTCAATAGCTGGTGAAGGTACATACAAGAATTAACTGATTAATGCATAAGTAAGTGGAACAACAAATCAACATTTCTCTCTCTCTCTCCCTCTCTCTAAGTCAATCAATTATTTTTTTAAATCCATAATTATTTACCAAAAGGAGATTATCTAATGGCCAGGGAGGACCATCTATGTCTATAAAATCATTGTCCTCATAAGCCATTCATGAAAAATAACTTTAAGAAACACCAAAATAAAAATTTTAAACAACCATTACACATTTTTATTTTTATTCTATTGGAAATACTTTTCTTTAGTTTGAAAATAGAAAGCACCAACTATTCAATATTAGCCTTTTCAATCAATGCCTAATTCCTAACTCATATGCAAATCAGAAAGTAGAACCAATAGATTAAGAACGGAGGCTGAGAAGGAATTTCTCTTGGTATATAATGAAAGAGGTACAATAGTAAGTAATTGCCACTAGAAAAATTTCAGCTCATCAACGCAAATCTGCCAAACCCTACACTTCTCTAAATGAGATAAAAATGAGATATAATCAACCAGATCAGAAAGCCAAGTTATAAGCCATTGGTGTTCAAAAAGGGAGAGCTAAGTGAAAGCATCACCATAAGAGGAAATCAGAAAAAGATCAACAAGGGTAATGTAAAAAATAAATTAAGGTTCTAGTGGGGAAAACTAGTTATACTGTATGTATTCATAAAGACAAGATAGTACCTGCATGAATACTACACAGCAATGAGTAGATTATTAAGCTAAGCAAAATAAGCCAGTCAGAGAAAGATAAGTATCACATGATGTCACTCATATGTGGAATCTAATGAATAAAAAAAATAACTGATGAATAACATAGAACCAGAGACATAGAAGCATGGAACAGACTGGAGGATTTCAGAGGGAAGGTGGGGTTGAGTGAGAGGGGAGTGATTAACCAGGGATTTATATTCATACTAGAGGGCCAGTGCACAAATTCGTGCATGGGTGGAAGGTGCCACTGGAGGTTAGCCCACCACGGGAGGTTGGCTGTGGGAGCACACTGACCACCAGGGGAAGCTCCTGCATTAAGCATCTGTCCCCTGGTGGTCAGTGTGCATCATATTGACTGGTCAACTAGTCATTCAGTCCTTCAGGTTGCTTAGGCTTTTATATATATATAGATATGTATAACCCATGGACACAGACAATAGAGTGGTGAAAGCCTGGGAGGAACAGGTATGAGGTGGAGGGGTCAATAGGGAAAGAAAAACACAAACAAACAAAGGGGATATCTGTAATACTTTCAAAAATAAAGATAAATTTTTTAAAAAGGAAACACACTTTGGTGAGGTTCATTGTTTTCAATTGGATCTGTATTTTCCTTGCTTTCTAAACGAAGCTAAGTTTGGGGAGTTTTACTATCACTTGAAGAAAATCACATTGCCTTTAGATGATAATGATGGGAATATATCACACACACTATCTTTTCCAATCGGGCCCTGAGCCCACCACCAATTCAGTTTTCTGGAGATGGGGAAGGAGTGAGCACATAGTAATTTAGTAAATGATAACTGTTGGCATTAGATTAATCTTCCTACTTTCCCTTCCTAGCCTTTCTTTCCATCTTTCTACAATCACTGTCTCACTGTGCAGAACAAGTTTTCAACATGAGCCTCTGACTATGAAGGTGCCTCATAGTCTTTGGGAAGAAAGAGAGATGGCTGCTGCAAAGGAGCGAAAGGAAGCTGTGTCCACCCAGAAATCAGTACAGTAGTGACTTGATTACAGAGAGCTCAGCAAACTGCAGTTGATGCTCCTGTTACAAGTGAATAAAATTTGAGAGATTTGCCCAGCTGGCATGAGCATGGACCTATGAACCAGGAGGTCACAGTTCAGTTCCCAGTCAGGGCACATGCCTTGTTTGCAGGCTCAATTCCCAGTAAGTGGCAGGCAGGAGGCAGCTGATCAATGATTCTCTCTCATCATTGTTGTTTCTATCTCTCTCTCCCTCTCCCTTCCTCTCTCTGAAATCAATAAAAACATATCTAAAAATTTTTTAAGAGATTTGCATTGGTGAGAATATAGGCTAACTAAGCCAATGCCCAAATGTAACTATTTACATACTCAGTCTCTAACACACATACAGCTATTCAATATTAGCCTTTTCAATCAATGCCTTCAGCTACAAAACCTTGTTTTTAAAGTGCAAGCTAGAGACAATTGAATTAAGTATGAACTTCTACATCTTTGCCTTACAGATGGAAAAGTGTGTGTGTGTGTGTGTGTGTGTGTGTGTGTGTGTGTAAGTTATCTACAGATAAAACCTAAAAGGCGACCTTAAATCAATAAGAAAGTAATGGATATTTTATACCCACTAAAGTTATTTCCAGGTGTTTTAGAATTAAGGAATTGCAGGAATTCTATATTGTTTGTTTTTGTTTTGTTTGTTTGTTGTTTTTTTGGGGGGAGGGGGCATTTCACATAGTCTATTTGGGATCCAAATATTTCACAGGATGCTATTTGTGTGTGAGTGTGTTTTTAAAGAGTTTTACTTAACTATTTTAAAAGACACTAATTGAGCAAAATAGATGAATGTAAATTCAACCATGGTGTTGTGCATAGCACAGATCAAGACACTGCATATACAAAGTGCAGGGCCTATATTTAGAATATGAGCACAGATGTATTAATAATATGCCTAGGATGAAAGGTCATTGTAAAACACATGATTAAAAAATATTTTCTTTCTTTTATTCTTTCTGCTACTTATATTATACTAAACTCTTAAATGATATTCTTACACTAAAAAACAAACATCTGTTTCATTAATCAACTTCACTAACAATATATAATGTATTTCAGGTCAACTCTCACCTATTTTCAAGAGCTAAATGTTCAATTCTATGGGATCACATAGAGAAGGCATGCTTAGAGTGTATCTAGCTTGGTTGCAGTAAAATTCTACCTTTGCTATAGATTGTTCAAACGGAATAGCCTAGAAATTACCTAGCAATTGAGAACAAAAGTTTTGAGTCATTTTGTCTAAACTACTGTGTTATTCTCTCTTTGTCTTCACTTCCAGAATCAACTCTTAATCCCCTGCCCTTCTCTTTTATGTCTCCTTCTTTTTTTCCAAACACAGTGTACCAGGCAGGGATGGAGTACAGCTGACTTCTGCAGACTGCCTCATCCAGGTTCCTTAGCCAGGTGGCTTCTGGTTAGTTGAGGCAAAAGCAGCGGAACATGGAGAAGATAGAGGATAGAGAAGACAGATGTTTCTTACTCCATTGTCTCAGCTTTGGCTTCATATTTTTTGGCAATGCTAGCATTTCTTTAAGGTACCGCCAGGTCATCTTCCTTCATGACTTCCAATACCCCTAATCTCTGGTAACTATTTGCTTCCCTGTAACTCCAATCCCAACAGAGGTAATACTTCCCCAACTTTGATAGTCTCAGGGATCCCTGCCACATGCCATTTGTGTTTTTGTTGTTGTTGTTGTTGTTGTTGTTTTAACTTTGCCTCTGACTCTGTTAGTAATTCCTAACATTTGAACCATATGCGGTGAATTATATTCTTTCTGGATGCTGACTAATATACTCAGTATATCCAACTGATGAGATTTATTTCTGACCTAGTCTCTCCTATAATTATACTATAAACTGATGAAAACTTAATCATAGGAGAACGATTGTTCCACACTGGATTTTGCACCATTTTACTAAGTAATATGTTTTTCAACATAATCTAAGGACAGACACTATCCTTGCAGACATAATTCAGGTCTTCTGGACATAAATCATCATTTTATGATACTGGGAGACCCTGTCGCCCTAGCCAGTTTGGCTCAGTGAATAGAGCATCAGCATGTGGACTGAAGGTCCCGGGTTAGATTCCAGCCAAGGGCACATGCCCAGGTTGTGGGCTCTATCCCCAGTGGGAAGGGTGCAGGAGGAGCCCATCAATGATTCCCTTTCATCATTGATGTTTCTATCTCTCTTTCCCTCTCCCTTCCTCTCTGAAATCAATAAAAATATATGATTCCGTTTCATCATTGATGTTTCTATCTCTCTTTCCCTCTCCCTTCCTCTCTGAAATCAATAAAAATATATTAAAAAAAATAAAAAAATAATGGGAGACCCTGTCTTCAAAATGCCACGTGTGACCACCCTGACACATTTATTCTAATAACTTCTGAAAATTACTAGAAAGTGTCATATATATATGCTTTCCACAGCATGTGTGGACTATATCTTATCTGTCCTGCCTATTTTTCAATGGCATTCTGTGTACCACTGTCACTGTGCTAAAACCCCAACAGGAAGATGTATGCACTTCTGTGAAACAAAACCATACCTCACTGAAATGACTGGCATTTTTCTTCACTTTGTGTCCATTAACTAATCATAAAAACAAAATTGCTCAGCCCCCCTTCCCCCCTCCAATTCTTACCAGATCCTTAGTAAATATGATTCAGATTGCTCATCTCATTTGACCAGAGTTTCATGAAGAATCAAGAAACTCAGGCAAAGGGCCAAATATACCAAACATACACTAATTGTTATTAAAAAAAGTTAACATCTGCTTTTCTTTGGGTTCCTTACATGTGAGCATTGTATTCATCCTTTCTAACAAATTGTCATGCACATTTTGAGTTTGCTACCCCAGTTGGCAAGACTTGCTTAGACTTATCTGAGCCCAAGGGATCCAGCTGGATCACTTAACTTTATAAGTTGATGTATCAGTCATCAGATTCATGGAACTGTCTTTATTGGTGTTTTCTTCCTGGTGTAGGAAGCATAAAAATCCTACTGTGAAACACTCTTAGAATTAGCTATGTCTTAATTACACTAAAACTCTGACATCAAGTGGCAATGCCTAAATTAACAATAGAGGATAGTTATTTTTTTCTACCTTTATTACACACAGGAATGGATTTCATTCAGCTACACTTTGTAATTTGTACTATTTGGTTATCTTTATAGCAAAGAATTTTTCTTTTAGGTTTCACCTAACTCAAACACTCCTTTCTTCAAATTAGGTTTGCAATTCTCTTATTTTAGTGTTTACAATAGTAAGTATAGTGATTCAATTTTATTTTTTATTTTTCAGGCTAACAAAAATATTTTATTAAATATTTTTAAAACACCATGTAACAGTTAATATGCAGAATCTTGAACAATGAAATTTAAAAATCTGAAATAATTTTTTTAAGATTAAATAAGAAATTCCTGGCCACAGTAGCTTAGTGGTTGAGGGTTGCCCTATGAACCAGGAAGTCACTGTTCAATTCCCAGTCAGGGCACATACCCAGGTTGTGAGCTCAATCCACAGTAGGGATGTGCAGGAAGCAGCCAATCGATGATTCTTTCTTATGATTGATGTTTCTCTCTCTCCATCTCCTTTCCTCTCTGAAATCAATAAAAATATATTTTTAAAAAGTTTAAATAAGAAATAATTTTATATTTAAAGTTCCTTTTGGAGCTATGCTTCTCAAAATGAATTCTGTGCATAATAACTAAAGCGGTCTTATTTCAAAGAGTGATCTGCCTATTCCTGCTCATAATTATGTTCATTGCTGGTATAAAGAAATATTTTTCCAGGCAAGTACTATATCTGAAACTGTGTGGGATGGGGTGTGGAGTATTTTAATAAGCAGCCTAGGTGATTTCAATATTGTCTAAGGTCCAACAAGTTTCTTTAAAGTAGAAAATATTTTGCATTAGTCTATGTATTGCCAACACCTACTGCAGTGACTAGAACAAAAAGGCAAATCAATGAATATTTGTTAAATAAATAATGGAATTGATTGATTTTGCCGGCTGCCATTTTCTCCTCAATGTGGCTTTTAGCCTACTTGACAGGCTTCCTTTATTCTATAACATTTCGGAGGTTATGTCAATCTTCTTCCCCCTTTGCTCCCACGGCCCATGACACTTGGTTTTTATCCTACCTTTAGGCCACTTCTTTTTATTTACTTTGATTTTTCCTTATAAAATTACTATTATTATTTCCACTTTACAGAGGAGATACATGGATCAAAATGGTTAAGCAAAATGTTCAACTATGAAATATTATGTTGCAAAGCAGGGATAGTGACTCACTTTTTCTTTTTTTGCATTTTTGAACTTATCTTTAGTACTTACCTAGGACCATTTTATACTTAGAAAAACTTTATAATATTCACTGAATAAATAAATGAATGGCTGAATGTGTGTCTCTGCATTGAGAGAACTTGAGAGGTTTTCTAATCTCTAAATAGTTAAACTAATAAGTTGAGTATAAATGTATGGGGCTATTAGGTTGAACATTATCCAAGAGCAGAGAATTTGTGAAGTCTGTCTTTATGGGGTTTAATGAACTCCTAAGATGTTTCAAACTCATTTCCAGCTAAAAGTAGTTCTGTTCTCCAACTTGACGTAAAAAAAAAAAAATTACTTTGTCAATGTGGTTTTCATTCGGGTTGGTCTTCCTGGCTAGCTAGCTTCCTTGAACTAATTTTGGGCAGAGGTTTCAATAAGATACCTTCTCCCAGTTTTGCAGACATCAGAGATGCTAGCAGCATCCTGAGCCAAACACCGAGGGACATGACTATTGATAAAGAGCAATAAAAAGGTCACAGGGTAGCTGAAAGATTTGCTCATAAGACAAAGAGAATCCTCTCACGCTTTCTATATAATTGAGAAAAAAGTAATTAGTGGAACAAAGATTTAGAGGTCTCTTAACAGTACGTGAAGACAATATTCAGGAAAACGTGGATAATTATTTCATTTTATTTAATATGGAAAGAATAATGGTCATAAAACAATTACAGATTTTTGCACCGCAAATATAAACACCACCACAATATTCCTAGGTTTCCTTTGAGAGATCTATGCATCTCAAATCCCAGATTTGAGTCTTTTGTTTGCACATTTATTCATTCATCACTTAATAAGCATTTACTGACTACAAACAATGGGTCAAGCACTGTGCAAGCTTTTTTCAATACAGAATTGAATAAAACATAATACTTATTATCATGTAACTCGTAGTTTAGCGGATGACACAGATATATAAACACATAATTATATTGAGATAAGTTTTAAAAGAGTATTATAAAAATTAATTGTGACAACACAGAGGAAGGAACAATAAATCTGCTATTTCATGAGAAAATTACAAATATCTTTACTACTATTTCTCACAGCCTACATTTTCTCTCAAAGTTCAAGTCACAATTCCTTTTTTTAATTAAATCTTTATTGTTCAGATTATTACAGTTGTTCCTCTTTTTTCCCCCATAGCTTCCCTCCACTCGGTTCCCACACCATCCTCTGTCCTTACCTGCCCCCCCACTGTCCTCATCCATAGGTATATGATTTTTGTCCAGTCTCTTCCCGCACCCCCACACCCCTTTCCCCCTGAGAATAGTCAATCCACTCCCTTTCTATGCCCCTGATTCTATTATATTCACCAGTTTATTCTGTTCATTAGATTATTTATTCACTTGATTTTTAGATTCACTTGTTGATAGATGTGCATTTGTTGTTCATAATTTGTATCTTTACCTTTTTCTTCTTCTTCCTCCTCTTCTTAAAGGATACCTTTCAGCATTTCATATAATACTGGTTTGGTGGTGATGAACTCCTTTAGCTTTTTCTTATCTGTGAAGCTTTTTATCTGACTTTCAATTCTGAATGATAGCTTTGCTGGGTAAAGCAATCTTGGTTGTAAGGTCTTACTATTCATCACTTTGAATATTTCTTGCCACTCCCATCTGGCCTGCATAGTTTCTGTTGAGAAATCAGCTGACAGTTGTATGGGTACTCCCTTGTAGGTAACTGACTGTTTTTCTCTTGCTGCTTTTAAGATTGTCTCTTTGTCTTTTGCTCTTGGCATTTTAATTATGATGTGTCTTGGTGTGGTCCTCTTTGCATTCCTTTTGTTTGGGGTTCTCTGTGCTTCCTGGACTTGTAAGTCTATTTCTTTCACCATGTAGGGGAAGTTTTCTGTCATTATTTCTTCAAATAGCTTTTGAAAATCTTGCTCTCTCTCATCTTCTGGCACCCCTATAATTCGGATGTTGGTATGCTTGAAGTTGTCCCAGAGGCTCCTTACACTATCTTCATATTTTTGGATTCTTTTTTCTTTTTGTTTTTCTGGTTGGGTGTTTTTTGCTTCTTTGTATTTCAGATCTTTGACTTGATTCTTGCGATCCTCTAGTCTGCTGTTGGAACTCTGTATAATATTCTTTATTTCAGTCAGTGTATGCTTAATTTCTATTTGGTTCTTTTTCATAACCTTGAGGGTCTCACTAAATTTATTGGAGGTTTCTAGAAAATTCTTGAAAAACCTTATAAGTGTGGTTTTGAACTCTGTATCCAGTAGTTTGCTTTCCTCCATTTCTGTCATTTGTGACCTGTTTCTTTGTCTCCGCATTTTTTATGCTTTCCTGTGTTGATAGATTGGCTTTCTGAGCTAGATGTCCTATAGGGCCCAGTGGTTCAGCCTCCCCAATTACCTGAGGTGGGCACTCTTGGTGCACCCCTTTGTGGGCTTTGTGTACAGTCTTGTTGTAGTTAAGCCTTGATTGTTGTAGGTATCACTGGGAGGAATTTACCTCCAGGCCAATTGGCTGTGAGAAGCAGCTGTGTCTACAGTGGGAGAACTTCTGTACTGGAGACACCCTTAGGGGCAAGACTTGCTTCAGTGGGGCTTTGGTGCTCACTGAGTCTGCCCCCTGAATGTGTCCCTTATGGATCTGAGGAGTTGTAATCTGGATGGTCCCACTCTGACCCCTGGGTACACTGGCTCTTGGATCTCTAAGGAGGTGCTAATTTAGCCTCTGCCTGAGGCTACTCAGCAGGAGATATGTAGAGATCTGCAGATTCCTCTTCTTTTTTGGGGTTTGGAGGTGCCCAGATGAGGCCCAGCTGTGAAGCAATGCAGCTGCTATGGGGCCTTAAGCCTTCTTTCGGATGTTCTTTGTCTCTCTGACCCAGCTGCAGTTTGTTAGGTAATTTTAGATTGCAAAGGGCCAGGCCATTCATATGCAAAAGCCTCTGCACACAGCTTGGGTGGGGCGGGGTCTCAGGGAATCAACAGGGCGGAGCAAACAGCTATGGCTGATCCTCAGCCCTGCCCTAAGAGGCCCCAGGTCTCAGTGTCCCGGTAATCGCTATAAGCACATTTGAGAGAAAGCCACCCTGGAGTTCCGACCGATGCCAGACAATCCAGTTTCTCCCCGTATGAGTCTGGGTCCCCAGAGACTTACCCAGAACTGGAGTTCAGAGCAGTCAGGAGTGTGAGACTCCCTTCCGATTGAAAAAGACAACCGTGTCCTCAGTTGCCAGCCCTTTTCACGTGCGCCTCTGTACCTCTGCACTTTACTTCTGCACCTCCTCTGAGTCTCAGTGTGCTTTTCTCTTTCCTTCTAGTTGTAGAATTTCCACTCAGCCAGCCTTCCTGTGGTTCTGGGTGATGTCCTTTTTGTCTTTCAGTTGTATTTTTGAAGTGGTTGTGCGAGGCAG
The DNA here is from genome assembly GCF_000147115.1 of Myotis lucifugus. Lineage (NCBI taxonomy): Eukaryota > Metazoa > Chordata > Mammalia > Chiroptera > Vespertilionidae > Myotis > Myotis lucifugus. Next base: position 668,011 of record NW_005871257.1, read on the forward strand.
CAATTTCCGGTGTTTACCTATGCCGCCATCTTGGTTTCTCCCCACAATTCCTTTTTAATATGATGCATCTTAATACAACAGGATTCATTTTAACATCTGGAACTGCATTAATTACAGTTCAATTTAGTAAACACAAACTGAATGCCCATTATGAGAAGTTACTAGTTATTATTTATATAGAAATCCACCCACAGAGGTCACTAGGAGTTTGAGCTGTATCTGAAGAGATAGATTACTATCAATGAAATTAAACATGAGAATAGTTATATTCATAGAAAAAGACAAGTTCATCTGTAATCATACCTTTATCAAATTTGTATTCACTAAATGTAGACGAAGGAGTGTATGGGTCTCAAGAAAACTGGCACAAAATCAATTTCAGTTCATAGACTAATACCTGGAATAATGTAGCCATACATTAATATGTATCAATAAATCAATAAACTGCTGTTGCCTATGTACTTCTAAACACCTGCCTCGGTCAGAGAAGGCATTTGAATGTTTAAATCACTGTTAAGGATGTTCTGTATAGGTTCTTGTAGCTGAGTTTATTTATCACTAATAAAAAGGAAACAACTGATGACTTCCTGGACCAAAGCAGAAACAGCGGAATCCAAGAATTCCCCAAAAAATAACAGCTGTTTTCTGCCTTTCAAATTCAATAATGCTAATGATTCTTTCTTTGTGCCATACCCCCCAAACTTTACACCAATGAAGTGGCAACCCAATGTTGCCAGTCACAGTAGATGGTGTGGCCATCTTTAAACTATTGCAATATAAAATATAAAAAGCTGTGTTGGAAATATATGATAATTTATATACTTGTAAGAAAGATACTGGCAGAAATAACATCAGATACTACATCTGAAACAACTTAATGGAAGCAAGAAAAATGTGTCCACAGTGACTCATGCATCAGTTTGATCAATTTCTCCTCTCCTTCCCCTCCTTGTCTCTAATGAAAATGTGTTGACTTTCAAACTATGTTTTTCCTTATTGTTTCATTTTCTTTTTTTTTCTGCTTGGGTCTCCTGTTAGAGTAGAAAGAAACTCTCTGCCAAGATATAATCTTCTTGATTATTTTATTATTCATATGCAGAAACCTTGATTTTAGTCCTTCATGCAACTAGAGAATGTTTATAGAAATGCTATCAACACTTTGATATGGAAATGAGATAGAAAAGTGTTAGAAACTGGAAACAAAGAAGAGGGAATTACAATTAGGGTACCAATGTAAGAAATAGTGTACTGTTGATGAGATACTGAATATACAAATGGACCATGGCCACACTATCTATAAAAATAAAACTTGGACCCATAACCTACAGCAATCAACTGGGGAAACTTACCCTTTATCTATAATAAACAACCCTGGAGACCAGCCTGCTATAAATCAGATTCGCAAAAAGCCAGATTGTCATCTTTAGTAGTGATCCAGGAAGTTAAAACAATTGCCCTAAAATGATCGAGATTTGATTAATAACCGACAGCTTCCTTAATTTGTGTCCCTGCTTCCAACTTAGGATCATACACCAAAAGCTACATTTGTACCCCGAACCTCTAACTAGTTGCATTCCCACTTCTACAGCTTCCCCACGCCCAGTCTCCGATCAGGGCACACCTGAAGGCTTGCCTTCTTTCCACTGTAAAGCTTCCCCACGCCCCTGCTGCCTTGGAGTCTGCCAAAATGTAAGTGATGGTGGCTGGCCCGCTTTGCTATAACAACTCAGAATACTAGCCTTTGCTTTTTTTATTTGACTGGTGTTTGGGTTTGTTTGTTTTTTTCCACTTTGTTCATATTAAGAAAATGGCCTAATTTAGTGGCCAATAGACACAGAAAGGCATGAAGTGCATTACAATAGATGCAATGTACGTGTGAGAACACCTTTCTTCTTTATTTTTAACCTCTCACACTCATTTTTGATGTATTATTTATGAAGCTGATGTCAGCATGGTTTATCTCTTTGTTTGATTTGGTTTATTGAGCCCTTGGTTTCCATCTGCATATGAAAAATGCCAGTAGGCCACTCATCTTTCTACTTTTCCCTCCCACTATCAAAATGCTTTTTTCCCAGTTCCCTCGCTTTGCTTCTCTTTCTCACTTTTATCTTGTATCCCCTTTTATCCATCATTTTTATTTTGTCTCCAAGAACATTTTATTCAAGCATGCATAATAATTCCAGCATAGCAGTGAAGCGCCTACTATATCACGATTTAACAACACAATTGTCACTAAGTAGAGCACAGAGGTGTCTTCTGTCCTAGAATATTTTGGGAAAATAAACAGAAATTTCCAGTGGTTTATTATATTGCCCCCAAAGTCTCAACCAGTGGCCTATAATAATACTGTAATTATGATTATATAGTACCCACAATAGAGCAGGCACTGCTTAAAATGTATATTAGTTACTTTTGCTGAGCAACAAATATCCCCCAAAATTAGTGACTTAAAATAACTAACTCTCATCACTCCAAATTTCTATGGGCTAGGAATATGGGAGAGGCTTAGCTGTCAGGTTGTGACTTCCAGTCTCTCATGAGGAGGCAGACAAAATAAAGACAAGGGTGGAGGCCATGTGAAGACTGGCTGAAGCAGGAGAATCTTCCAAGAGGGCTCATGCCAAGGCTCCTGTGGGAGGCCTCCATTTCTCACTGGTTGTTGGCAGGAGGCCTCAGTTCCTTTCCATGTGGACTTTCCAAAGGGCTGCTCAAATCCCGTCCACATGCTAGCTGGCTTCCTCCACAGTGAGGATCCGAGAGAGAACGAATAGGAAGCCACCGTATCTTTGGTGCCACACCTCAGGCTTATTCTGTTTGTTAAAAGTGTGTTGCTAAGTTTAGTCAATGTTCTTTTTCTTTTTGAGATTTATGCTCCATTTTTAGAAGATGGGTCTAAGATTTTGAGAATATATTATAAACCACAGCAAAGTGTTTCACACGATTATTAATACAGTCTCTCCTGAAACTCCATGAAATAGGCATTACTATTCCCATTCACAGATGAAGAGGGTGAGGCTCAAGGAGACCAAATAATTTAGCCTCACGGTGAGTCACATTGTAGATCTGATTTAGACAGTCTGGTTTGCAAGTCTGCACTTTTAATTTCTACTTTATAATGCCTGTCTGTGGTCTGCACACCTCACTGGGCAGATTCTTTTTCAGTTCTGAACACATCTGCTGCTACATCATATCCCCTCTGCTTGCTGATGCCCGTGCCTCCTTTCTTCCCCTTGATGGAGCAGCACCCAGTCTCTTTGCTTACTAACAAAATTACCTCACCCAACAACACAATCTTCTCTTCTGATTGTGTCTAGGCCTATTGCCTCTCAGAGAAGAAGGAAGCTCACTCCTCTGAGAGTCATGGTTCGATTATTACATTTAGATGTCTGTCCAAGGCACTGAGGAGATTATTGACTAAAGAACCTGACAAGAGAGGCAGGAGCACCGGTAATTTCAAAATACAATATATAATTGTAATGCACAGAGATGCCCAGTGCTTTTTTTTTTCCATTTTGACTCCATCAATGCTTCTTTTTAAAATATCCCCAAACCAATATTCTCATTTTGTTTTCATGGCTCTGTCTTGTAAGTGCCCTAAGTACCCATTTGATGTGATTCTTAAATAGCCCTGGGAAGAGTTTTATTGCTCAAAGGGACACAGGCCTAGACCTTTGCCATCCTGATTCATAGGACACACGCCAGCAATGGGAACTGCATCAGTGGTATTGTGGGTTAGCTAGGCAATCACTTATAACATCTCCTCAATGGGGAAAATGTATTTTGTAATCTGAAGAGCTGACATAAAACAATTGAGAGCAAAATAGATATTAATAGCATTCCAATGTAGACATCTTCCTATAATTAGGAAAAGTATTTCAATCTGTGCAGGGATTTAATATTGTTAGAATTAACAAGAGTAATTCTTTACCTTCTGAAATATTTCTGAAATACTTTGTTATAGGTTGTTTAAGAATTTCAAGAAAACAATCAAAGAGACTGATCTAACATACTGGCAAATCAGGGTGAAAAATCAATCCTATAGATTTTTGTAAATTTTAGGATTAAATGAAAATTACTGGAGAAAAGTTTTAAATGGTACTGATTTTAATATTTTTGTCCCCATGTTTTAAAATATGCATATATCTTTCAAAAATAACTGTGCTAAGACAAATTAATAATTTCAATGTAGCTTAGCTTTTTAATTGATGTTTGTTTTTAACAATTTGCCATCATCTACATGATGACAATATTTCTCTTCCATTTAGTGATTTCAGTGAAAACTTCATGTAGGCTTGGTCCAATCCAGTCTTTAAGAACCTCAGAAGAACTGATGGATCAGTCACTGTCACACTCATAATTTGACCAGTTTGTTCCATTTGGGTACCTGTGTGCCCCCTTGTCTAGTGCATGCAAACATTTGAACAGTGTGGCTGATCTCTCAGGGAAAGTGAGGCCAAGTCCCCTGATTAGCAGCCCATGTTAATGCTAATCTAAATGACACATGGGGCCCCAGTCCACAGAGGATTCTAGGTGAACTAAGAGGGGGTTTTCCTTTTTCTTCAAATATACATTCATGTATAACATGGGAAGAAAACAACTTTTACCTTAATATTCAACCAGCCATTCCTTGTCCTGCTATTCTAGAAACCATGAGTCACAAACCTCCCCTATCTACATGTGTGTGTGTGCATGCTATCCCATAGAGAGGGTACAACCCGGGGTTACATGTGGTGGGATTATTTATTTGAATACCTGAACTCCATAACCTCCCATTGTCCTAGCAGCTGATTACTAAAAATGACCTGACTTTGATTGAATTAGGGAAACACTAGGAGATTGAATCAAGATTTCAGGCCTAGCTTGTATATCATCTCTCCTCCTATCTTAACTCCTATGAAATGACAGATAATATTTTTCTTTAAAAAATATATCAAGAACAGTGCCAGGAAATAAGAACTATTACCATCAGTGGGCCAACTTTTTTTTGAGAAATTCTTAGAGGATAGAAAGCAGATGGGATCAGACAAATGGAGTAGAAAATTCATGAAGTATTTGCTGGAGACAAGCAGGGTAGGCCTGCTGGGAGGAAGGGAGTGGTCAGAGGGAGGCCTGGGGCAATTGACAGGGTGATGGATAGACTAACTGCCCTTAGCTCTGTTGGGTTTCTAACCACAGGTTCTTCACTCTCCCCCTGAATTGTATGATTAACTGCAGCTACATCTGCCTCCCTGGCAATCATGTGGGTGTGGGCTCTGGGGTTCAAGAGGCACAAAGAGGTCACAGATAGCCAACAATCCAGGAAGCATAGAGACATCACAGAAGAAAATGCGTATAGCATCCCCTGAGTGTAGAACATGTCATTCTTGTCTCATAACACTAGAGGCAATGCTTATAATCAAGTTTTACTGTGTATACTTCCGTGTTTAGAAAGTTTATGGGAGTATGCAATTTTCTAGGCTTCAATTCCAGGAATGTAGGCTGGAATATTCTAATCCCAGCCCCCCTTCTATTCCCTCCAGTCTCTGGATCTCAGTCACCAGTCAGAGTCCTGCCCTATCTCCTAAATATACACCTTCCAGAACCTGACCAATCTTGTTAAACCAGCTAGAGTTGAACATACAGTAGGATCTGGTCTAGGCAAAAATGGATCATTACCTTTCCTGCTCACACATCTTAAACATGTGCATCTGTTATATTGTACCTACAATGGACTGGTATGGAGACAAAAGTGTACATAGGAACCCTGTATTGCTCCTGTACTTTAAGAAATAGGTAAAAACAGAGTTTCCATTACCTTCATGCAAACACTCCTTACCTAAGAGTTGACATTGGTATCTTCAAAACTAATGACGGTGAGTTATTTTCCATTCATAATTCCAGAGTAGAATGGGCACCCTTGGGCCTGAGAGTGCCCCTGTCTGGTGCAGAGAAGAGAAGTCATTAGTGTTAACACATGCTCTGCTTAACAAAGGAAGTCTTAAACCACGAAGGCAGACAGCCACATAAAAACCGTAATGCATTCTAACTCTAGAACAGACCCTGCTCTTCATTGTCCGTCTCAGCCTAATGAAAGATGAGACTTCACACAACTATGCTCTCCTGATATGTCATGTTCAACTTGGGTAGGTGAGGTTTGGGTTCTTCATACAACTCTTTAGTCAGCCTATGACACGTTTATGTGTGTGTTTGTGTGTGTGTGTGTGTGTGTGTGTGTGTGTGTGTGTGTAAAACAAGTCCTTTGTTTTAAGCTCAGAAATGGCATGTCCCTTGAATTGTGAAGGCTTGTGGATTCACAATTTTATGTCTTTATTTTCTTGAAATTTAAGGCAGAATTGACATGGTTCTTCGCACTATTTAAAATGTTGAAAACACATCTTTGTTTCTCCATAACTTCTTTGAATTTTTGTATTCTTTTGTATTTCAATTACTTTGAATTTCTTCGCAGACTTGTAATACAAAAATACATAAATAAACTTGAATTACTTCTTGCTAATTTTAGGCCATGAAGTGTTTTTTTTCATCTTACAGTACAAATATATGGGATCAAAGGAACTAGGCAAAGACATGGTTAGAATCTATTTCTGAATCTGTACATGTGTTTCTTCCATCTGACACTGTCTTATGCCCAACTCTGTGGTGGCAGTGCTGCAGTTATCATTCTGCTCCCTCACAGACTTGTAAAATGCAGATTCATGAATTTGACTTTATGCACAGTATCATGCTATTGTTAGCTCAAACTTCACCTAATGCAGATAAAATCCCAAGAATGTGAGAGGTCACTTACTCGCATTGTAGTGGCTCTGCTGGGGTTTCCCCAGCTTTTATATATATACTAGAGGCCTGGTGAACAAAAATTCATGCACTGAGGGGGGGGTCCCTCAGCCAGGCCTGCCCCCTCTCACAGTCTGGAAGCCCTCAGGGGATGTCCTACTGAGGGCTTAGGCCTTAGCGGCAGTCTGGCCTCCCTCTTCGGGAGGTGACCAGGCGATCAGGAAAAGCCGCCACCCCCATCTCCCCACCACTGCTGCTGCCTCTGGCCTCCCTTTGCAGGAGGCAACTGGGCTGATCAGGGAAAGGCACTGTCCCTTTCACCCCGCTGCTGCTGCCACTGCTGGCTGCTGCAGCTGCCGGCCCTCCTCGGCCCTCACAGCAGCTGCGGCTTTGTCTGGAAGGACATCCAGGAGGACGTCCGGAAGACATCTGGTCTATCAGGTCTAATTAGCATATTACCCTTTTATTAGTATAAATTTTATTGATTTTAGAGAGGAAGGGAGAGGGAGAGATAGATAGAAACATCAATGATGAGAGAGAATCATTGATCAGTTGCCTCCTGCACACCCCACACTGAGGATTGAGTGCGCAATCAGGCATGTGCCCTGACCTGAAATCGAACTGTGACCTTCCTAGTTCATAGGTCACCATTCAATCAATGAGCCCCCCATGTTTAATGGAGTGCATGTGGTACAGTGAGGTGGAAAGGGGCTCTGGGAACTCAGATGGGAACTATGAATTTGAAGTGCTTGCGTCTTGCTGCTTTTTTCAAAACTAATAAGCACTTTTCCAACTAAAAATATTTTGTATTATAAGCCTTAAATTCACAAGAAAAGCAGGGCCAGTGATGAGGTAGACAAAACAATAACAACAAAGCATGATTAATAAGGAATATTCAGTGGATGGTGTTAAATTGCCTTGGTGAGAGAAGGCACATACTGAGAATTTATATTAAAGACACCGTGGAGAATATTTCAGTTGGAATGCTTTAACCTTGGGAGCAGGTTTGAAGGAGTATCAGATATGAGGTGACATAAGCAACAATAACTAACTCCACATAGGCCCAGTTTGAAAGCTCAATAGAACCATAAAGAAAAGCACAGCTGGTGTGGTGGTATTATAAAACCACAAAGAAAAATATCCATCTTCCTCACTCCTTGCTCCACTCACTCTCCATTTTCCCTCATCTCCTGTTAGAAAGATTTAGACATACCTCCCAACTCCTCATTTTTCCCTCTTTGTTGTTTTCTGACCAGAGAACCCTCTCATCAGTCTGACCTATTTCAAACTACCTCGCTGCAAAATTAAACCCATTTCATTTCCATTCCTTCATTAACTCCTATTTCTTCAGCACAGCTGGATCTCATGCAGTCCTTGGAGGAAAGAATTATTAATATATGAGCTGGCTTTTAAATTTCTTATACAAAAAAGCGAGCTTTAACAATTCTTTTCATTACAAAGGACATTTTTTTAGTGCCCTGTGGCTCAAGATGTGTAGAACCAGGCCCCTGTCTTGGACGGATTTGTATGTGAATTTTACACATGATGTTTGTATTTTTTAACAGGATATATGTATCTATAAGTGGTGAGCGTGTTGACAATATTAGCAGACTAAAGAAGCAGATTGAGCCTGGACGGCATGGCTCAATGGTTGAGTATCAACCTATGAACTGCCAAGTCATGGTTTGATTCTCAGCCAGGGCATGTGCCTGGGTTGTGGGCTCTATCCCCAGTAGGAGGTGTGCAGGAAGCAGCTGATCAATGATGCTCTCTCATCATTGATGTTTCTTTCTCTTTCTCCCTATCCCTTTCTCTCTGAAATCGATATGTATATAAAATACATAAAAGAAACAGATTGAGTTTTGGAGAAGAATACCTTTCAAACACTAGTAAAATAACAACTAAGAACAAATAATGGTGGCCCTAAAATGGGTGGGATGAAACAGCATAATCTGTATTCCCCTCGGGAAGGAAAACTGCTTCCATTTATGTATTCATATCTAGAAATGTGGTTTGTTTAAGGAGTTTTGAGCCTTCTTATATATTTTTATGGCGGCATAGTCAGAGAGCACTTTCTATTAAAAATCTCAGTAGAGATCACTAAAGGGAAACACAGATAACTGACTTCAATACAAAAATAAAGTAAAATAGTAAAACACAGTAGACAGCCCCATGCCCAGCCAGTGTGTCTCAGTGGGTGAGTGTTGACCCAGGCACCAAGAGGTCCCTGGGTTTTGGTCTCAATCCCCAGCAGGGGGCAAGAGGCAGCGGGTTGATGAAGTTTCTTTCTCATTGACATTTCTATCTCTCTCTCCCTCTCCTTTCCTCTCTCTAAAAATCAATAAAAACATATTAAAAACAAAACAGTAGACTTCCAGAAATAATCTCTGGCTTCCCAACAACCTCTGATGGGACATGTGGCAACGAGAAGCAAAACACTTAGTCTCCTCTGTCCTCTTGGCGAGATCTGCCTGGCTTAGCTCCCTATGCCCTGAGGGTCCCTGGAGTGCTCTCAGCCAGAGCTGTATTCTCCCATCTGGTCCAGGGCTCTGCGTTTTGTCCTTTTCCCAGGGACTCTCTGACTCATTGACACATGATGTCTCCAAGTACTTCTAGATCTTTTCTCGTCAAACATTTTTTGATATAAACTTAACAAGAGTGGTTTGGAGAGAATGAGTTAGAGAAAAGGTATTTGGTATTGAACGCCGAGTCCTAAAATATGAACTAAATTGAATTCTGCTCTTCAACAAAGAATGCTTGGGCTCTCTAGCTTGTAATGTAACATTTCACAGAACAATGCGAACTGCTCAAAACTTGACAGGAGAAAGGAAATGAGAGAGATCGATAATTATTGGCAATTTAAAAAAGATAGTTTTTGCCCATATATTTAGTAACACCAAAGAATTAAAACTTATCCAGAAGAAATGACAATTTTTGGAAAAATGACATTGACTTACCTTTCTAGTGTCCATTTCTGTGTTTGCTTCTGGGGTAACTGATCGAGGTAAGTTTCATGCCATATGTCAGCCTAGTTATATGTGAAGAAAGGGAGGAGATGGCAAGTTAAGAGAAGCTACTGCATAGTAAGTGTTGGTACAAGTTCATACAAACTTTTTTGGAAATCATTTGTGAGACTCAAATTACATAGGCTCAAATATATATGGTCAGAATTATGTAAAAGCCATCTGTACTTTAGTTATTCTACCTAATTATATTTTGTTAGAGTTACTGTAGACCTAGATACTGTATAAATATATCCCTGCAGCCAAAGAAATTATTACCTTTACCAAAACTTGTGAGAAAGATGCTAGGACAGAGAGAAAACTTGTCTTTCCTACCTCTGGTTTTGCAGACCCAGACACAGTAAACCTCAGCTTGTGTGGATCGCCCTGATTTCACGAAATTGCCTGCAGTCCCCTGACATTCCTTCTGCCTAATTTTAATAGCATTGCTTACCTATTTCAGAAATGAAGCAGCAGTAGAAATGTTCTTCCTGCACTCTCTCTTTTCTTCTCCATAATAGATTCAGCATTTTTGAGAAAATAATACCTTTATTTCAGTGAACAAATAGGCCTTTACAGGCATTTCATTAAATCACAAAACATCCTGTGACAAAACTACAGGGTCCTATTGTTATCTGCAATTTCCAGGTGGATGAGTGAGAGATAGAGAAAGTTTAGTTACTTTGTTAGGAGTATCTAGCTGCTCACTAACAAGCTGGCCGTGCAGGCTCTATCCTCTCCTCTTTATCCAGACTCCAGGCCTCCCTGTTTGAGTCTGCCTTTCTCATGCACCACACACCTTAATGCTGGAAGATCCATACTGCTTACACGTTACAAGCATTTAGTCATCAAATGCTTTGTGCATTAAAATTTAAAATGTCTTTGCTTTTCCGCCTTTTGGCTAAGATGAAGTATAGTACCTGTTCCTATCAGTGTAATATCTGATACGTACTTGAAGATGACATGTTAGACATATTACATGGATTTTTGGAGCAAGAGGTGGAATAGGAGTTTGCTCAGTCCATTCCTCGCATTGACCTGGTATTGTAGTATTTTTGGGAATGGTGCACCCCCTGGATTGGGGGCGGGGGGATGGGTACTTTACTCATAAAGTTTCCTCCAGTGACTATTTTTTATTTATTCTCCTGGAAAGGAGTAACTGAATAAACACTTCTGGACTAAATTAAGCCAATCAGATTCTATATCCCCCTAGTAATTTGAAACCTGAACAAGAAGTATGGGTTAAAATTCTGTTGATACTGACTCATAGAATGAGAGTAGCCCACAGCCAAAGAAGGTAGCCATGTGGGTACAGGGATACCTGGGGGCTTCCGGAAGTTTTATTGTTCAACTCTTCTATTCATCTATGTATGATCTACCATAATGTCCACCCGCCATGTTTCCTTGAGAGCATATAAGCAAAAGAAAGTGTAATTCCTTACAGTTTGTGGCTCTCTTTCAATAAGAGCTTTCCTATATATTCACATTTGTTTTAAAAAAAGTTTTCTAAATGCTCAGTGTATGCTAGCAAACCTCATTTATTATCATTTTTGATCACATGGAAAATTGCCCCTGTAGCACCCCATTGTGGGAGAGGGAATGAGAGCTTTAGCATGCTAGAGGAGGGACACATACTCCAGGTAAGGCTCACTACACATAATATTCAACATGGATGTATCTTTAACGTATTATTTTGAAGAAACAAACTCAAAATCATGCAGGATGTGTTGGTCTGGGAGTCAGCGGGAAGTGTCTTCCTAGCAACTTTGACGACAATATAATGAAGTTGCATGTATGTGAGAAGCTATTACACTGAAGCATGAGCTGTCACAAATGACTTAAGTTGCCTAAGCATATCTGTGATTTTTTCATTTATGAAGCAGAAACATTATTACTCTTCACAATAAAATATTCATATGACAAAGAAATCATTGTCATAATTAGTGGAAAAAATATAAAATATTCATTTTGTTTTCATTGTACTTTTGAAAGGAAAAAAACATAAGGGGAAGAATAGTCAACTAGCATTTAAATAAAATATATTCTTTTTATTGAAATCAATTTATATTAAAGAACTCTGATAAATGTACTTTGTTTTGCTTTTAGTAATGGATTTTATCAATAACATTATATAACTGTTCTTTGATACATTTATCTTTCTGTGTCTCCTTCCTACTTGAGTGCAGGGTGTTACTGGCTGCTGCTATCAAAACATGAGGAAGAGAAGATTCCTACTTGTCAAAGCTCAGGAACATGAGCTTGCCCTGCCGTAACTTCTTGTTTCTAATACACAGACATGTGAAATCACTGTTCCCATAGAATACATAAGAGACAAAATGTCAACTTATTTGGGCAGATATCGACAATGTTTCTCTTAAATACTATTGTCAGTATACCATTCCAGTAACAACAAGAATGAAGCTAGTTTATTTTTCCCCAAATAAGAATTGTATCTAAAAATCAACAAACGACAAGTGCTGGAGAGGATGTGGAGAAAAAGGAACACTCATGCACTGCTGGTGGGAATGCAGACTGGTGCAGCCACTATGGAAGACAGTATGGAGTATACTCAAAAAGTTAAAAATGGGACTCCCATTTGACCCAGTGATCCCACTTCTAAGAATATATCCCAAGAAAACAGAAACACCAATCAGAAAGGATATATTTACCCCTATGTTCATAGCAGCACAATTTACCATAGCTAAGATCTGGAAACAGCCTCAGTGCCCATCAGCAGATGAGTAAATTAAAAAACGGTGGTACATCTACACAATGGAATACTATGCTGCTGTAAAAAAGAAGGAATTCTTACCATTTGCAACAGCATGGATGGAACTAGAGAACATTAAGCTAAGTGAAATAAGCCAGTCAATGAAAGAAAAATACCACATGATCTCACTCATTTATGGATAATTAAGACCATTATAAACTGATGAGCAAAAATAGATACAGAGGCAGAGCAACATCGAACAGACTGTCAAACTACAGTGGGAAGGCCGGGGAGGGTTGTGGGGGTGGGTAAGAGATCAACTGAAGGACTTGTATGCATGCATATAAGCATAACCAATGGACACAAGACACTGAGGGGTATGGGAGGCTTGGGGAAGGTCAAGGGGAGAAAAAAAAGGAGACATATATAATACTCTTTGTAATACTTTAAGCAATAAAACAATTAAAAAAAAGAATTGTATCTGAAAACTTTCCTCCTAATTCAACAGAAGAAACATCCACCATCACCACTACATTGGTTGATACATATTCAAAGTCATAATAAAATTGTGAAACTCTAACATTTAATTAGCAGGCCATTGTTAAATGTGCATGTGGATAGGTAGTAAGATATTGTCAGCAATATAAAATATTATGAGGAAAATAAACAACTAAAAATTGTTCCACAGTTTTAAGAGTTTCACTTTAGAATCCAAGTTTTAAATGGTAATGCCAATGGTAGTGTTCCAATGGTAACACCATTGTATTTTATATTCTTTACATTTATCCTAAAAATTTCCATTTATGTGTTATAAAAGCTTAAGAAATTTAATTCTCTAAATATAAGATTCCTTCTCTGTAAAATCGCAATGATAACAACGATGAGAGTGATGGGATAATGAGAGAAATATACACATATCTCATGACTTAGTGATGAGAGATTAGTGATATTATTTGTGTATAGGTTTTACTGCCTAGTACATAGGAATTATTAAATACAGTGTGAAGCATTTCTTAATTGAAATTTTAGAAGAAGTCAATGGGTGGGGGAGGGGGAAGGGAACATATGTAATACTTTAAACAATAAAGATTAAAAAATCTTAGCAGTAATTTTTAGTATATATTTTAATAAATAGAGACCCACCATTTAAATGGCAATTTTTTGGATATGCCAAACTAGAAATATGCAAAGTGAAATATAAGAAAAGGAAGGGCATTATCACACATAACATCATGTATTAATCCTTAGTTGAAGACAAATTTCCCTTTAATTTAACACAAACTGTTATATTCTATAAAGACTTAAACACTTCAAAGTGTCTTTACTTTATTTGCCTTGCTATCTATTAAATTCCTTACAAGGGCTTAAATGACAGTCTTAAACATTATACTTCTAGGGAATATTTGCATAGAAAAAAAACCCTCATAAGTGCCCTCAAAAATATTAGCAAATAAAACCCAACAGTGTATAAAAGTAAATATACAGCACTGAAAGCCTGGTGCATGAATTGGTGCACCAGTGGCGTCCCTCGGCCTGGCCTGTGGGATTGGGCTGAAACTGGCTCTCTTACATCCCCTGAGGGGACCCAGATTGTGAGAGGGCACAGGCCAGGCCGAGGGACCCCACTGATGCATGATCAGTGCCTGGGAGGGATGAGGGAGGCTCCAGGGCATGTCCGGCCCATTTCGCACAGTCCTGATTGGCCCGACCCTAGCAGCAAGCTAACCTACTGGTCAGAGCATCTACCCCCTGGTGGTCAGTGCACGTCATAGCAAGCAGTTGAGTTACCCTATCATATCATTAGCATATTATGCTTTGATTGGTTGAACGGGCGACCAGCCAACTGGACACTTAGCATATTAGGCTTTTATTATATAGGATGAGCAGTTTTGTCCCCAGAGATGAAAGAATGGTTCAAACTTCAAAAATATACATGTGCTGCCCTAGCCGCTTTGGTTCAGTGGATAGAGCGTTGGCCTGTGAACTCAAGGGTCCCAGGTTTGATTTCAGTCAAGGGCATGTACCTTGGTTGCAGGCACATACCCAGTAGGGAGTGTGCAGGAGGCAGCTGATCAATGTTTCTCTCTCATCGATGTTTCTAACTCTCTATCCCTCTCCCTTCCTCTCTGTAAAAAGTCAATAAAATATATTTAAAATATATATATATATATATATATCATATATATATATCCTTACTAATAAAAGGCTAAGTAGTTGTCACACCCTCATGCATCACACTGTCACAAGATGGCTGTGCGCACAGCGGGGGCGGGGGCGGGGGTGGGGCCCCGGTGGCTACTCAGTGAGGCTTCTGCCAGGCTTCTTGCAGCCCCGCGTGCCCGTCATGAAGGCGGGACCCCGGCTCCGGCCTACCTCTTTGGGGCAATCGATTGTGGGGGTCCCTCACTGTGAGAGAGCACAGGCCAGGCTGGGGGACCCCACCTCCAAGTGCATGAATTTCATGCACTGGACCTCTATATATACATGTGTCAGAGCAGGGGTATATGGGAAATCTCTATTTCTTCCTTTCTATTTTGATCTGAAGCTACACCTGCTTTAAAATATATAAATATTTAATATTTTTAATCAACTCATGTTTCAAATGATTGACAGATACTTTTTTCTATAGACATTGCTCAAAAGCGGTCTGAACATATAGCATATAAAGGTGCCTTCTCTGTTATTCCTTTCTTTCTTTCTTTCTTTCTTTTTTTTAAGACTTACTTGGATTGGGTCAGAAACCAATTGGTATTTGTCCCTTCCAGAAGCTTGACAAAAATGAGGCCATCATATTAAATCATTCCAGTGGCCACAGAAGTGATTATATAAAGAGGTATGCTGTCTTTATCAGTGGTAAATTCCACGAATCTCCAGTTTTCTTATGTCAAGTTTTTGCATTAAAGTTGCTAAAATTCTAGTTTAATGAGGATATACTTAGAACCTTTAAAATAAAACTAGGGCTTACTTTGGAAGAATGCTGTCCTTTGGTTTACTTCATAATTCAAAGAATTTAAATTCAACTCTATATCAGGTATATAGACACTTCCTTTATCCCGCTATCCCAGATACACACACACACACACACACACACACACACACACACGCACAGACATACAATATTTACTGTATGGTTTTGACTTAGTTATTTTTGCCCCTTTTGTAATGCAACAGGGATTTCTTTGTTTTCTGACTTGTCTAATCTGTTAATTTGTGATTAATGTATTCCAAGGCATGGCAACTGAAAAAGGTTAATTTGGGGTTTGAGATTATTTTAATGCAATTCATCATTTAGTGATTCCAGTAAGAAAATTGAACTGACACCCAGTTCTAAGGTACCATAATCATCATATTTGAATGTTTCTGTGATGAATGACAAGCATTCACCAATTAATCTCCTAAATGTTTCCAATCAATTAATTTCCCAGCAGTGGAAGGAAGGGATCTACATAGAGAGCAGTTACCCCATTTGATGCGTGTGCTTTACCTGTGTTCTATGAGAATAAATTACTTTGTATTAAAATATCTGTCCCTATTGTTTATAAGTTTTTCAGTGTAATATTTTTTTCATTAGAGATTAGAAGGTTGAAGGCTGATATATTGCAATGTGAGGATTTTTGATGTTTCATGTTTTTCAATTTCAAGTAATGTGCAGACATGACATTTTTTTCAAAATATTCACAAGGCACAAATGAAACAAATCTATAATCAGTCAACTTAAGTACATACCTTTTGTTCATTTAGCTTCTTTTGTTTCTTAAAGTTGTATCTGAATATTTTGCTCGTAGGTGAAAAGAGTTGATGTGCTATTCTCATTATACATAGTGATTAAAAATAACATGTTAATGAGTTTCCATATGGAACAATTAATCTCATTTTGTGTTAAAAAGAGTAGGTTTTGCTTGGGTGGTATCTTTTGTGTGTAGCACATTTCACAGGCTCTCTTGGTCATAATTGGGTTTTTACTGAGTATTTAAGAAAAAATGTAATTTACAGTTAAAAATAAGAGTACAACCAGTGACAAAAATTAAAGAAAAAAAAGGCAATAGTCAACTATAATGGTGGATAAACATAAAAAGGAAATGACTGCAAAGTAAGATTATTTATTTATAAGAAAATTCTCTCAATAACCATTTGCATAACTGATATGACTTGCCATTTTATGGTGTTTGTTTCTGTTAGTTTGTGTTTCTTTGGATTCTTATTTTTTTTAACCAACCACTATTTCTTTCCAGGAATAATGTCTCTAATTAAGATAATCTCTACTGGGTACATAGAAATCATAACAATGTAAACAAGACATTTATTTAGTGCTTATTCTCTCTCAACTGCTCATTATCACATTGAAACCTAATTATCAACCAATGAGCTAGTTTTATTATTAATTTCATTTTACACACGAAGAAACTGAGGCTCAAAGGATTCCTAAATTGATCAGGCCACACAACTAAAAGAGAAGGAACAAGGATTTTAGGTTAGGGTTATCTGATTCTAGAGCCCGTGCACTTAACTTTTCACTACATTACGTATGCTATTGTCGAAAACTCCAGTTTTTCTGATTTATAATTAACTATGGATAATTATTACTCATTATTGCTTCAGATATGCTTTTTGGTATCATCATTAGAGTGCTTGATTTAAATAAAATTAAATATTCAAGTATTAAAGAAAATGTTGTGTTGTTTTAACACAGATTATAATCTGGAGCAAAATTTAAAAAACAAATACTAGCTACAGCCTGACCATGCAACCCTCATCAGTAAATGTTCTAATATTTCTATGACTATTTTTGGTGTTGAAAATCTAACCTTTCGCAAACACTGTGCTTTAAAGATCTTACTAGGAATCCATGAATATTTAAACAATTAGTATTTTTGCTAGAAATTTGAAGGCCAGTAGTTTATCCTTACAATAGCTATGCTTAACCCAGTAAGAATGGCAGTACTAACAAAAAGAAAAGGTGTTTTTTTTTTTGCTGAATCAAAAAATTCTTTGTAAGTTTATTGTCTTTCCTTTGAGGAAAATCAAGTAGATGTATGTCATGTTGACTAGATAGAATCTTATTTTTGAAGTCAGAGCAATTTTCAAAAATTCCAGTTGAGATGTTTTTAGCAAACATCAGTAGCTCTTGGTCATCCTGATATCTTCCAATTAGATAACTAAATATTAAATACATGTTATTTTTGTTAAATAATTGTTGGGCCAATAGTTTCTTAGCCTTTCTTTGGACACTAATGATCTAAAAAGCTGTATAATAAAGAGACTTTTCGAAAGTATTTTGTAATAGATCATGTATACTTTGTTTCAGAAACTATAACATTTAAATATAAAGTGTTGGTCGTATGGATAAAAATGTACATGAAAATATTTATTAAATTATTGATCAAAGTTATAAATACATTACAAAAGTGTTGAACTTTCCCCTTTATGGCCCAAATAGTAAATATTTTGGCTTGCAGACCAGGTGGCTTCTGTCATAACCATTCGACTCTGCCACTGGATTGTAAAAGCAGTCATAGACAGTACATGAACAAATGTGCCTGTGTTCCAATAAAATTTTATTTTAAAAACTATACAGTGGGCTCTGAATTATATTTTATATAGCAATTCCAACTTATTTTTAAAAATTAATCTACAGTCAATACTATGTTATATAACATGAGCATATAAGGAAATTTGTGGGGAGTTTCAGTCATCAAAAGACCAAAAATTAAATATTCACATGTACAAGCCAACACCATTCATAATTGTATTGTGAATTATATGATGCAGATTCTTTAGAGGTTCATAGATGTGTGAGTAACCAGTGAGGACTTAGCTAGTGAAGAAAAGCTGCCAGGATAAAACATTATTTTTCAGATCTTGAGCAAAGAGAAGGACAGGCCTTTCTGTCATTTTATACATCTTTTTTGGTATTCGTGCTTACTTAGATTTGCTTCTCTCCATAGCCTAACTAACTCACTCACTATTTCCCTATCCTCTAAAATACTTCTTTCTCCCTTTGTCTTTGATCTTCTTCCCTCTATGCACTGACATCATATCCATTCCTCAATTTCACCATAAAATATCATCTTGCAGAAAGCATTTTCTGATTATTTCAAACTATTCCTCACTGCTGAACATCCAGTCCATTCTACACCACTCACATTCTATTAATATCACATTAATATCTATTAATATCACATTGTGCTTTTTCCCACTCCCACACTAGCTTTTGAATTACTTGAGGGCCTTACTTATTTCCATAGCTTGATGTTTTCTAGCCACCAGATCAAAATCATTGAGACACATAATAGTATCTATATATATAAAAGCCTAAGTGACCTTTATAACCAAATGACCAGAACGACCGGAACAACCGGAACTATTGGTTGACCAGTCACTATGATGTGCACTGACCATCAGGGGGCAGACACTCAATGCAGGAGATGCCCCCTGGTGGTCGGTGTGCTCCCACAGCCAATCTCCCGCAGCCCCTCCCCACAGCTGGTCAGCCCCCCGATAGGCCTCAATCGATCGCCAGCCAGGTCCAAGGACCCCACCCATGCACGAATTCGTGCACTGGGCCTCTAGTATCTAGTAAAGTTATTAAATGCCTTCAATATAAATTGGAACAAAAGAATAAGCTCTTATGCCAGGAAACTGACAAGTGTGTGAAACATAGTACAACCAAAAGCTAAATAATCTATAGTTTACAGCTGTATCCAATCTTTTAAATTAACTATTTTAGCTGATATTTCCATTTTAATTGGACAATCATCATGTTGGTAGTATTCACCTTGACCAACATCTTTGAGCATTTGCCTACTGTTCTTACCAGTGATGTCATAGTGTTAATTCAGTAAAAAAGAACACTATTTAGTTACTAGCAAGGTTTTCTGAGCTATCTGAATGTGAAAATACCTCCTAATCTATTAGATTGCTGACTTTTATCTCCACAGGAATCTTTCAACTTGTCATATAACTGTAAATGTTTCATAACTATGTTACTCTCTACTTTCCCAGTTTATGCTTTTGGATTGGAGAACTTTCAGCTCCAAACAGATGTTTTTATGTGGTATCCATGTTCCCCATATTTCATTAATATTTATTTTATATTCTATATGTGATCTTTGCATTTGTGACCATCAGAGAACACATAGATAGCTGTCATTGATGCTGTTTATCAAATGTTTTCAGTTCTCCTGCTTTCTTGCCTCAGGATAATAATTCACTTCCTGTCCCATTTGAGGGCGGGTAGGACCCTGTGACTGGTTCTAGCCAAAGATTTGTGAGCATAAGTGAAACCTGTCATTTCTGGGGGGGAAACTGAATTGTCAGTGTGAGACTCACAGGCTCTTTTTTTACTCTGGCATGGTTACTAACAGTACTCAGTGTTTGGTATTCTGTCAACCTTGGTCTCTGAGTGACAAAATTACAAGTATTGTCTACCTATGATGGACATGTAGAATGAGAAAAATATAAATATGTGTTGCATGAGCAACCAAGATTTTGGGATGAATTGATACCATAGCATAACCTAGTCAATCTATTCTGCATGATACAGAAATCAAAACCATATGAAAGATGCTGTTTAAAAGAAAACAAAATACAACAAAACTAATCATACCATAGTGCAGGGGTCCGCAAACTACGGCCCGCGGGCCACATGCAAATACAAATATTGTATTTGTTCCCGTTTTGTTTTGTTTTTTACTTCAAAATAAGATATGTGCAGTGTGCATAGGAATTTGTTCATTTTTTTTAAACTATAGTCCGGCCCTCCAACGGTCTGAGGGACAGTGAACTGGCCCCCTGTTTAAAAAGTTTGAGGACCCCTGCCATAGTGTATTAAGGAGAGCAATTTGAAGTTGAGGAAACTGAAAAATGGATATCCATGTTCTGTAGTAGCACCACATTTGATGAAGCAATCACCTGAGGTAGTTTGAAAGTCAGAATACAGAGAGTTAATGATGTTGTAGTGGTTAGAAAAGACATAGGACATCAGAATGATAATGGCCATTGGTGTATGCTATTAGCTGCATTTGACAAGGCACTGCAATTAAGAAATGACTTCAGTAAATAATTAGGTCATTTGAAATCATGGACAAAAGGGCATACAAAGATAGTTCAGAAATAAGTAAAATTTTAATTTGGAAGTGGCTACAGATTCTCAAAACTAAGGAGATAATGATTAAAAGGAGAAATGCTGTAAACCAAAATATCAAAGTCTACCTTGGAGGAGGAGAAAGCCAATTTATACTGATTGTTAAAGCCCCTGAAATAATTATTTTGTTCCCAGACAATCTCTTGTATTGATAAAATTTTTCAGAAAGAGTTTTAATGGTGCAACATGCCCATTAAAGCTGAAAAATTTGAATTATTGGTGATTAAATCCAAAGAAAGAGAAGTGTCCCAAACAGAACTGTGATTGTAGTTATTGGCACATGGGACTCCACATGCACTAGCATATGCTTTAAACTTTAAAGTGTTATCTGTTTAGAGAATTTTTTTTAAAAGTATGCTGCGGCTGTTCAATACATCCTGCATCTTTCAATTAGGTCTTGAAAAATGGAAAATTTTTATTTTATACTGTATCACTTAGTGTAGTTGTTTTCACTTGTCTTTATTCTCTTCTAACAGGCAAAAAAAAACTGTGTATGCATTTTATAAGAGACCATTAGGTGTGATACGTTTTTGGCAAGTAAAGAAGTTAAAAGGAACGACAGCACATCTAAAACGGTACCCTTAGGTGAGTGTGGAACAAGTATAAAAGGACTGATATCTGACAGTGCATGTTAAAGCCAGACACTCTTTGTTATTTTGGCCTTTAGACTAAGCAAAAATAAAACATTCAATATATTAGAATCTATATACTCTGGATGCCAAGCAATACTTTAATGGCAGAGTTGCTTTTCTTTATGTCCTGGCTATTTTATTAAATCTCCAAGTAAGTGTTAAACCTTGGTTTTATATCTCACAAAGACCCTTGGCACCTTGTAAGTAGTTTTAAAATCCATTTGGGGGAGATGCCGTGGAAAGAATGCAACTCTTAGGATGCTATGTTCGGTTAGTTCCCATCAGAATGTTAAGGAATGCACTTCTGCTGACAATAAAACAGAAGCGATTGAAGCTCAGTATAAAGCTGGATTTATCCCAATTTGGAAATACTGAGGCTCTCCCTCCACATAACAGAGAATCACCCATGTCTCAAATGCGTGTAAAATTATGTTGCAGAGAAGAGCACTGTCCAACATGATGAATACTTAAGGTAAATGATGAAAGAGAAGAGGGAAAACATGGAATAACTTACATGCAAAGACTCAATGTAACAATCTGAACAGGTTTTGCAAACAGACTCAGAAAGACAAAGGAAGGAATTACTTCCCTAAAATATATGTACAGGTAAAATCAAGAGACTTCCAACAAGCCAGAGTTGCAATATTCATCTAATAAAATTTCACAACAGTAAAACATGTGGAAAAAATGATTGATAATTAAAAATTTTCTTGAATTGAAAAAGTCAAGATTTCATAAGAAAATGCAGCAAGTGTTGAGCAGAAAATTGTGAAGTGGGAACAAAAAGAAAAAGCGTATACATGGACACAATGTAGTAAATATTAAAAATGTTGAGACTAACAATAAAATTCCAATAGCTACAAGAGTTAAGGACAAACTACCAAGTATGGAATGCAAATGAGACTATCTGTATTATATTTTTTATCAGCAATATGTGATACAAAGAGAAATGAAACAATATTTTTGAAATGCTATATAAGAATTCTTTATATATGAAATTCCATAGCTAGGAAATTGTGATTAATGAACAAAGTATAATATAGATATTTTTAGACTACTAAAAATAAGAGTATGTATGAGTACATCATCCTTAAAAAAGAATCTACTTGACAAAACCTATTGTGGCCAAAGAAAAATAAGACAAAATATAATAAAGATAAAAATAATGAAAACACATTTAAGTCCAAATATCCTATCTAATAATAGACAAACATGGTAATTGACCGTACCTTCGCTATGCCTCCCATTGGCTAATCAGCATGATATGCAAATTAACTGCCAACAAAGACGGCGACTAATTTGCATACTCAGGCAGGGCGGGACAGCGTGAGCCACCAGGGTGAGCCGCCATCCAGGCCCCCGTGTGTGACCCCAGAAGCTGCCTGCCACCTGTGATCAGATTAACAAAAACAAAGTAAATGGATTAAGTAACATTAAAGAGATTATAAGAAAAATATATTCCAAATTTTGTTAGTTGTATAATAGTTATGTTTAAATTATTAATACCTAAGAAATTGTGTGAAGGGTACATATAATATGCTATAGTATTTTATAGTTTTTTTTACATGTATGAGATTATTTCAAATTAAAATATTGAAAAATTAAAAATTAATAAAATATTAATTGAAATGTATATGCATTACATGAAAAATCTCCTAATTGCTTCTAGCATAATTTATTAAATTAATTTATTCAATTAAAAAATTATTATTAATTTATTCAATTAAAAATATCTTAATTCTAAATGCTATAATAGAAAATATGTAATAGTGCAGTTATAAGCACTTATCTGAAAATAAAAATTTAAAGAAGTGAATTTAAAGAAGGGATTAGCCAAAGAAAATATATACACAACCCATGGTCACAGACAACAGTATGCTGATGGCCAGAGAAAAGTGGGGCACAAGAGCTGGGTAGAGGGGACAAAAGGGGGAAATAGGGACATCCTATATAATAATAATAAAAGGCTAATATGCAGATTGACTGAACGGCAGAATGACTGGTTGCTATGATGCGCACTGACCACCAGGGGGCAGACGCTCAATCCAGAAGCTGCCCCCTGGTGGTCAGTGCACTTCCATATGGGGAGTGCCACTCAGCCAGAAGCTGGCTCATGGCTGGCCAGCGCAGAGATGGTGGCAGGATCCTCTCCCACCTCCGTGGCAGCACTAAGAATGTCCAACTAACGGTTTAGACCCGATCCCTTGGGGGCCTAAGCCTTTAGTCGGACATCCCCCAAGGGCTCCCTGGCTGCCAGAAGGATGTCTGACTGCAAGCTTAGGCCTGATCCCCTGGGGAGTGGGCCTAAGTTGACAGGTGGACATCCCCCAAGGGGTCCTGGACTGCAAATGGGCGCAGGCTGGGCTGAGGCAACCCCCCCCCCCCAGTGCACAAATTTTTGTGCACCAGGCCTCTAGTTAATA
Organism: Myotis lucifugus; assembly: GCF_000147115.1. Taxonomy (NCBI): domain Eukaryota; kingdom Metazoa; phylum Chordata; class Mammalia; order Chiroptera; family Vespertilionidae; genus Myotis; species Myotis lucifugus. Next base: position 691,692 of record NW_005871257.1, read on the forward strand.
ATAATTATATATGTAAACTAGAGGCCCAGTGAATAAAATTTGTGCATGGGGGGTGGTGTCCCTCAGCCCTGCCTGTGCCCTCTCACAGTCCGGGACCTCTCTAGGGATGTCTGCCTGCCGCCTTAGGACCAATCCTCGTAAGTGGACATCCCTTTCACAATCTGGGATCCCTTGCTCCTTACCACCCACATGCTTGCTCCTTACCTCTCTTCTTGCTGCTCCTTAGCACTGCTTTGGAGGCAGGAGAGGTTCCCACCACCACCACTGCGCTCCCAGCCCTGAGCCCAGCTTCTGGCTGAGCAGCACTCCCCCTGTGGGAGTACACTGACCATCAGGGGGCAGCTCCTGCATTGAGCATCTTCCCCAGTGGTCAGCGCACAACATAGCAACAGGTTGTTCTGGTTGTTCTGCCATAATGGTCGCTTAGGCTTATATTTTATAGATTATATATGTATGAATTTATAACTGGTATCAATATATATTAATGGATTACAGAGAGATATAAAATTCTTCTACACATCTTGACTTTCTAAGGGAAAGGATGTCATATATGACTAATTCTAGAATATTTTAAGAAAAGTTAATGTGTTTGAAAACATATGAACTAACTCCTGGAAAAAAAAAGACATGAAATCTAGAACTCCCAAATAAAACAAAAAGAATAGGAATAAAAATACATTTTTATACAATGCTATTAATAATAGAATTATCCATTCTAGAAGTGATGAGGACTGGATTCCTTTGGTATCTTATATCAATGCTAATCACAAGCA
>NW_005871257.1:694964-697381 GCF_000147115.1 Myotis lucifugus
AGCATAAACTGACTGGCTTAAACAACAGAACTTTATTTTCCCACAGATCTGGAGCTAGATGTCTGAGACAAGGTGTTTGTAGGGTTGATTTCTTCGAGGCCTTTTCTCCTTGGCTTGTAGATGGCAGGCTTCTCCCTGTGTTTTTATACTGTCTTCCTTCTGTACATGTATATGTCCAAATGTCCTCTTCCTATAAGAACGCCAATCCCATTGGTGCACCCTAATGCCCTCGTATTAACTTAATTGCTTTTTATAAACCCTATCTCCAGATACAGACATATTATGAGGTACTGAGCGTTGGGGCTTCTATGTATGAATGTGGGGGGATGTGATTCAGCTCATAACATATACAAAATAATTATTCATTGTTTATCTGACATTTAAATTAAATGGTGTCTTGTATATTATCTGACCACCCTATTAGAATCCTGTAATTGTTCATCTAACCCATGGTTTCATATATTTTCATTTATTTTTGTGTATATTTAGCATCTATTTTTAGTTAGTGGCCTTAAAAGCCACAGAAAATTTTTATTTAAAATACATATTCCATTTATATTGCTGGCGAAGAAATTCCTTTGACTTAAAAATGTATGCTTGTTAATTTGAAAGCAAATACTTGAGCCAGTACCTTCTTCTCCTTTAAAGGTTAATCACATGTAAACTAGGTAAAATAATACCTTACCAAATTCATGTTTTTCGTGGTCTTCCATTGATTAAAACAAGAGAATCTCTTGGAATACTTTAATATTTAATCACCAAAGAACCCAGTCTAAGGTGTTAACATCACCTACTTTAATTATCTAAGTTTGTGAAATCTGGAATCTTTGACATTATATTTAAATAATCACATGAAAAGAGGAAAATTTCTGCAAAAATGCATTTTCTACCTTTAGCACATTAAAGGAATTGAATTCCCTTTAGTTCTGGTTTGCCTCCATAATCTCAGCTGAGGTTCACTTATACTTAAGTATAACTTGTAATTCCAGATGCTAAAAATATTAGCTTTACCTGAACTGCAAACACTAACTTTGCTTTTCTACCAGGGCCTATTTTATAAATAAGATTTCTCAGTTATAATTTGCTATATTTTAAATGGTTATGTATTACCACTGAAATGTTGTGATTAATACACTAGAATTTTGCAATCACCATCCTAAGAGCTAACATCTGAATATATAATCAATTGAAACTGTTTACAGGCACTCCAATGGCAGTTATAATAAACAGAATCAAAAACAATGAAAAAGTACACATTAAAAAAGATATACAATTCATCAAATCTAAATTTTTCACAGCAGTAAAAAGAGGATGGACATCAGAAAGATACATTCGAGTTCTCCTCTCAACCTTACCTTCAAATAGGAAACTTGAGCAAAGATTTAAACCCTCTTAGGTTTTAGTCCCTCATGTTTTAAATGGAGTTAATGCTCCCATTATAAATTTGATCCAAGAACAAAATGAGATAAAGTAGTAAAATAGCTTAAGGCTCTTATAGTTGCAGTTAATAACACTAGCTGTGGGAAGAAAATGTCATCCATATTGATAAGACTATTTGTTTATAATTTTAATTGTCCATAATCTTCAATTGAGTCTAAGATTTTAATATAATATAAATGTAATAATCCAATCTAATAATAGACAAACATGGTAATTGACCATACCTCTGCTACGCTTCCCATTGGCTAATCAGCAGGATATGCAAATTAACTGCCAACAAAAATTGCGGCCGGCAGCCACACAGCTGAAGCGAACAGGAGGCTTGCTTGCTGCAGTGATGGAGGAAGCCAAGGTTCCCTGCCTGCCGAGGCCCAGCTCTGAGCTCCAGAAGCAACAATGTTTCAATTATAGAAGCTAAACAAACCCCAGTTACCTGCTTTCAGCCAGCCGCAGGCTCAGAGCTGGAGCCAGGCCTCAGAGCTGGAACCGGCTCTCAGCTCCAGTGACAGCTATAGAAGGTAAATAAATCCCATAATAAAAAAAGAAAAAGAAAAAAAAAAAGAGGTTGGGAGCTTCAGTCACCTGCCAGCCTGAAAACGGCCTTCAGCCCCTTACCCAGGCTGGTCAGGCACCCCAGAGGGACCCCTACCCTGAAGGCACTGTGGCCAGCCTGCAAACAGCCATCAGCCCCTCACCCAGGCTGTCCAGGCACCCCAGCAGGGACCCCCACCCTGAAGGGTCTGTGGCCAGCCTGAAAACAGCCATCAGCCCCTCACCCAGGTTGGCAAACAGCCATCAGCCACTCACCCAGGCTGAAGGGGCTGTGGCCAGGCTGAAAACAGCCATCAGCCACTCACCGATGCTGGCCAGGCACCCCAGCAGTACCCGCCTCCCTGAAGGGGTGTGGGCAGACTGAAAACGGGCCTCAGCCCTCACCCAGGCTGGCCAGGCACTCAGCAGGGACCCCCACCCTGAAG
>NW_005871257.1:698050-699362 GCF_000147115.1 Myotis lucifugus
GACAGAATGTTGACCTGTGGACTGAACGGTCCCAGTTTTGATTCTGGTCAAGGGCACATACCTCCGTTTCAGGATCCTCCCTGGCCCGGGCTCTAGTTGGGGCATGTCCAGGAAGCAACCAATTGATCAATATTTCTGTCTTTTTCTCTCTCGTCCACTCTCTCTGAAAATCAATGAAAAAATATCATTGGGTGGGGATTAAAAAATAAAATAATAAAACATTTGCATACTAATTGGGGTTTTAATGTTTTAACTTTTTGTTCCTAAACGCACTAGTTTATTTTTCAGAGGAGTACTTCCCTTAATGTCACAATAGAAAATTTGAATTTAATTGAAATTCTTATTGTAAAAGAACAACACAGACATAGAACTAAAAGTATAATCAAAATGGAAGAAAATAATGTGCCTCCACATATCTTATAATGTATATTGCTGTACATTTCTCATAATGATTTATATCAAGCATTGATGGGTTTCTTACCACGTATCAGATACTATTCTAGGTAGTTTATGTAATATTCTCATTTACTACCACAACATCCAGGTAGTAATCATTTTAGTAATCATTTTCCTTAAGTTGTTGATAAATAAACATGCTTTTAGACAACCACTCTCTAAAAGAATAAGGTTGGAAGTGGGAATCAAGGATTTGACTATATTTTTTCAATCTAATTATGCTAATGAACCTGTTAATCTACTAAGCATAGCTATTGTTTAAAACCTTATCTATGACAGGTTTTTTAATATTTTTACTTTACTTTTATTGTTGACACTATTACAGTTGACAGCTTTTCAAAATGTTTTATAAGTCAAGCTATCTTTTCAAATCTTTGGCAACTTGAACAAGGAAACAGTTGTATAAATTACATGTAGAAATTATTTGCCGGCAATTGACTGGTAAGAGGCTAATGTAAGGTAGATTCAGAGAGTAAGCCCCAGTGGTAAGACTGGCACAAATCTTAGCTATGGTGAATTGTGTTGCTATGAGCATAGGGGTGCATATATCTTTTCTGATGGGTGTTTCTAGTTTCTTAGGATATATTCCTAGAAGTGGGATCAGCACAATTAACCATAGCTAAGATTTGGAAGCAGCCTAAGTGCCCATCAGCAGATGAGTGGATTAAAAAAACTGTGGTACATCTACACAATGGAATACTACACTGCAGTAAAAAAGAAGGAGTTCTTACCATTTGCAGCAGCATGGATGGAACTGGAGAGCATTATGCTAAGTGAAATAAGCCAGACAGAGAAAGATAAATATCACATGATCTTCACTCATTTATGGAATATAATGAACCACATAAACTAATGA
>NW_005871257.1:699462-928599 GCF_000147115.1 Myotis lucifugus
GGGGGAGAGGTCAACCAAAGACTTGTATGCATGCATATAAGCCTAACCAATGGACACAGACAACAGGGGGGTGAGGGCATGAGTGGGGAGGGGGGTAATGGGGAGATAAGGACACATATGTAATACCTTAATCAATAAAGAAATTTTTCAAAAATAATAAAAGAGTGGAACAAATCCAGGTTTTGTTGAAGATAAACAAAGAGGAGTCCCAGAAAGTTTAGGCCACTTTACAACTTCTATGTTTTATAAACCCATCTACAAAAGACTACAAGAGAAATTTCCACTGGAATTTTATGGGGGTAAGGTTCTCTCATTGCTATATCCCAGAAAATGCCTACTTATCATGTATATTGCTCCCCTAGGTCTGCCACAATAGAATACTACAGACAAGGTGGTTTAAAGAACAGATATTTATTTTCTCACGGTTCTGGAGGCTGGAGTCCAAGATCAAGGTGTCAGCAGGGCTGGTTTCCAGTCAGGTTCTCTTCCTGGTGGGCAGGTGGCTGACTTTTCCCTGTGTTCTCACATGGCGTTTCCTCAGTGCACAAGAAGAGAGAGAGATCCCTCCTATCTATCTCTATTTCTCATAAGAACAGCAGTCCTATCAGAGTAAGGCACACTTTTATGACCTCATTTAACCTTAATTACCTTCTTAAAGTCCTTATGAGGGTGTGTGCACTTGTCAGTCCTCAGGGGCATTGACCTGTGACCTCCCATTTACCATGCAGCATTTATTCATTCCTGCTGGCTCAGTCCTTAGAACGAGGAGGATAACACTCCCATTGGAAATGATTGGCTCCTTAACAAGCGCTGATGACTTAAGTAGGGGTGGGGGCACAGGGAGGCATAAATGATGCCTGCAATGGCTCCAATGCATTTTTGGTTCACATGAAAATGTTCTTGGATACACATATATGTCCAACTAGAAAGATGAAGAGCGACCTTGATTTTTGATATAGCATTTTGAGGTTACCTATGGCACAAGAAAAATACTGTTTGGAATGTCAAAATATGCAGAGAACACGGAAGTTAATGTGTTCTGACCATAAAATAAACTTACATTCCCTTTAACTATTCAACCACAGAGGTAGCTAATCCTTCATTCAGCAACTCATTATGCATTGTCATGAAATAGATAATACGATTTCCACAAACCTCTTTTGATTTCATGTCAAACAAATTCTTTCAAAGCCATTTAATAAACAAATAGACAGAAGAAAGCAAACCTGAAACCTCAAACAATTTGTGTAACAGATTACTCTGAGACATCTATTACTCTCCCCTCAAAACAGATGTACATTTCTACCCAATTGAGGAAATAATCCCAATTGAGGTTTAGGTAAATTGCATAATAAGAAAAACTTAAGACAGCAGACTTTTTTACTATTTAAAATAACAATTAAGAATACATTAAAGTATTCATCATATTGGGAATCAACAACCAATTAAATTAAATGAATTAAAACTCTGTCATTGCTTCTAAAGACATGGGCTCTGTAGATCCCTATCTATATAATTTTTTCCAGAAAAATGCTCTAATAAAGCATTCTGTAATCCAATTACATAAGGATCCTTGTGTGCCCTCAGTTTTACTTACTATTTGTTACTCCTCCTGCCTGCCATGTCCTTTTGCCCACAGCGAGTTTCTGGAGGGAAAACTGACTTTTCAAGATTGAGCTTAAGGTGCCTCTTCCATGAGGTATTTCTGAACCTCTAGGCCTTAGTGATTTGTCAGTGCTACTCTTTCTTTTTCATAATAAATTATTGCTCTCCTTTACTTCCATGGTATCTACCATACCACCTGGCAGTCAAGACTCATATCCAATTCATTTTTATTTCTCTTTTGCCACAAACAATCTCTAGTCCAAGGTAAGCACTTTAAAATGCTTGTGAAATCATAATCAACCAAGTAAGAGTACAGGTTTTTTTGACAGAAGAATTGCATTTGAATATCAGCCTATGCCACTTACTAAAATTATTGTCCTGAGCAAATTACTTAAAGTCTCAAAATTTTAGTTTGTCTTTTTGAATGGAATAAATTCCTATTTATATATTGTGTTATTGTTTGTATTAAATGAGATTATAGAGATATAAAGAAATAGAAGAGAGAAAAACAGAGGGGAAAGGGAGAAAGAAAGGATGAATGAGAATGAGGAGAAGCTTAACATAATACTTGCTTACTGGTGCATATGCTAACTTTCTGTTACTGTTATTATTTATATGAAAAGTCAAGTTATATCACTTAGTGTATATTTATTACTCACGATTGCCTCAATGAAAAACAGAAAGAAAGAAAGATATTGTGACTGCCTAGTTTAATCGCTCATTATGTTTGTTTACATTTATGTTATCATAGACCTTATGTTTCACAAAGGCAAAAGATAAAAAACAAATAAAACTAAGCTTTTAATTAACTTAATTTAATGCACTTGAATGCCAACATTATTTTCTGTGAAGATGTTTGCAAATAAATTGGTATAAGTTGTGCAGCTTTCCAAATATTTTACAAATATATATGTTTATATTTATACTAGTGACATGGTGCACGAATTTATGCACATGAAAAGGAAATTAGTTAGAAGGTGGCCAGCAGAGTGGGACTGGGCAAGATGGGCCAGACACACCCTGGAGCCAACCTCCTGAGATCCCTCCCTGGCATCAGCAGAGTGAGTGGGGTCTCTCTGGCAGGTGTGGTCCTTCAGCCTAGCCTGTGGGGATCTGGCCGAAACTGGCTCTCCAACACCCCTGAGGGGTCCCAGAGTGTGAGAGGGCATTCTGCAAAGTTACTCTCATACAGGGTGTTGAACGCACATGCAAGTGTGTAGTAAACCAGACTCAGGGCCCACAGTGCCCCAGCAACATGACCCACAGCCAAAGGTGGAATCCCATGGCCCCATGAGGAATCAGGCTCCCTCCTCTCTGGTTTCAGGATGCATCACCCGAGAGAACTACCGCTGCTGAGTCACTGCAGCTCTGCAGCTCCTGCGTTGAGCGTCTGCACCCTGGTGGTCAGTGTGCATCATAGCAACTGGCCAGATGGCTGGACACTTAGCATATTAGCCTTTTATATATATAGATATTCATGTGTGGCCCTTCATAATAGAATAGATTTCCCATTACTATACTTATTAATTATCACAATTCTAACTACTCAGTTATGTGACTTACTATTTAATGTGTACTTTTTCCCACCAACTATAAATTTTATAATGGCAGAAACCATACCTATCTTGTTTATTAGAGTTCACTTGGTACTTCTCAGTTACAGAGATATAGTTGTTCAAAAAATGTTTTGAGAATGAGAATAAAAGAAAACATAAAACTTAAAATATTGATAAATACCATTTAGAATATCACAAAGTCTTTTAAGAAATTTCATTCCATTTGTCTTAGCATTTCTCACCATAAAGTGAAAGTTTCTGTCAAATCTTATTTTAAGACCAAAGGACTTACTATAGGGATAAACATCTCTATAGCAGTAAGAATAATGGAAGGTAGTGATTTTTAAAGTTTGATGAAGGATAAGGCAAAGAGAAAAAAAATAAAGAACTAACTGATGAGCCCCAAATTCATTCTTATATAGGGGAAGAGTAGTGTTAGAGATGATAGAAGCAGGTGATGATAACAGTCAATGAAGTAGGTGCCACCATGATGTCTTGACAATTGGCAAGAGTGAGAATGATGAGTGGCAGCTGTAAAAACAACAAATTATTCCCGTGCGCTTGTAACCATGAGAGTTGTTCAAAGATGAAGTGAGCTTTCTTATGATAAAATAACATTTCCATCATTAAAGGTGTTCACATAAGTTGATCATCTATTTTACAAGAGCATTTTTGGAAGATCTTAAGCATCATGTTCCTTTTTGTCAAGAACTTCTTTAATAGTCTTCATTCTTGAAAAGAGCAGAAAGCTTCTTTCTCAGGAAACTTCTGTATACAGAAGAGTAATGAGAGAAATCTTGATGGCTTCTCTGACTATTCTTTCATGTTAATTAAAAACAAAGAAGTTGTCCATCCTATGTGGCACAGTGGTTGAGAGTCCACCTATGAACCATGAGGTCACAGTTTGATTCCTGGTCAGGGCACATGTCCAGGTTGCTGGCTAGATGCCTCATAGGGGGTGTACAGGAGGCAGCCAATCAATGATTTTTCTCTCATTATTGATGTTTCTATCTCTTTCTCCTTCTCCTTTCCTCTCTAAACCCAATAAAAATGTAGATTTAAAAATAATAATAATAGATGATAGAAGTAGCACAGATTCCAGAGATTTAAAAAGTAAAGAGATTTTAATGCAAATCCTAGTGGTGTGTGACTCACTGTAAAGACATGACAGCATAAACCCGTCATTAGTTTATTAGTGATTTGTTACAGGCAATTATCTAGAAAGAACTGCATTTTGTTATTTTTTATGAAATTGTTAATTTTAAGATTTTTAGTTCATAGCTATTAAAAATCAGTTTTAACAATTGCTTTCATTTTTTTATTCAGAAATTATATTTTCATTTAATATTAATTTTTTAAAATTGGATTTATTGGGGTGACATGGGTTTGTAAAAGCATACAGGTTTCAAGTGTACAACTAAATAAAGCATTTTCACATTGCATTGTGTGCCCACTGCCCCAAGCAGTCTCTCTGTCTCCCCATTACCCTCCTTTGCCTACTTCCACCAAGCCCCCACCCCCATTTCTTTCTGGCTAAGACCACACTGTTGTCTGTGTCTAGTGTTGTGTATATAAGTTTTTTGTTTAATCCCATCACCTTCTTTTATCCAGTTCCCCAACCTCCCTCATTTATGACTCCATATGCAAACCAGTTACAAGTATCACCAGAAATAGAGTCAACTATAAAATTGCATTCACAGGAACTTAGATAAACAAATATCTGCTAAAATGTTAAACTCTGGTAGATAGTTTCCAATGGGAAAAGTCTCCAGACAACTGTAAAGTCCCTAAGGACATGGGATCTAACAAAATAAAAATCAATTAGTGCAATTAGTGTGCCACCCAGAAATCCATCATAACATTCATCTGCAGCTGGATGAAGCTGAGTCTCCTTGGAAGAGAATAAACATTTTGGAAGCTTTATTTTTTCTATTTGTTTTTCATTCAGTCCAGTTTTAACTAATTTTTTAATTGTTATTATTTTAGTAGTGGCTAATTCATTGCAGAGGCTTAGTTTCTCTTAGTTTCCTCAGAAGACCATTGAAATTTATTTCAGGAGGCTGTTCAGTTATTGGCTGAATTTGTGTAGGCTTGATTTATATTTTGTAAAGGCATATTTGTGGAAAGCCCAAGGAATTTACCAATCCCCTAATTCGGCAGGACTCAGAGGGCAAACTACTTTCCCTGTGAGTCTGCTCAGGGTTGCTTTTAGACTTTCTTAGGTAGGTCTAGTAAGCCTTATTCTACAGCATGGACATTTGGGCTTTCTGGTGTGCTAGCTGGACTCCTGGGCACTAATGAGGTCCCTCCATTCTGACTGGGCCAGATTCTGATGATCTGGGTAGAGATCTGGGGCATATACATCAGTTCGACAGTTCCCTCTATAAAAACTCCTTTTTGGTAAACCTCACAATGTCTAACCCTGAATCTATGCAGCCCAGTCCTTATCCAAGCTCTTGCAGAAAACCCCCTAACAGAGGACAATGCTGACCTGTTTCCCCCTCTCCAGTGCCATGCCCCAGAGATTCTATCAGCAGCCCCAATCTCTGAGTCTGTCTCCTTTCTTGAACAGGTCCTATCACAGCCAGGAAATGATCTGGGTAGAGATCTGGGGCATATACAGAGCTCTTAATGTAAATTTCCCTTTAATCCGATGCCTGAAATCAGTTGTCTCATACAGTTTGTTCAATTGAACAGTTCTTAAAGAATGTTCTCTTTTTCTATTTTAATTAAATTTATTGGGGTAACACTGGTTAATGACATTATGTATGTAAGTTTCAGGTGATAACTTTATAATACAACATCTGCATACTCCATGATGAACACACAATTTAGCAGTTATTAATGGCAGGATACTAATAGACAGCCAGTTACATTTCACTGAAGGTAATTTTATTTTTTAATATATTTTTATTGATTTTTAGAGAGAGAGAGAGAAAGGGAAAGGGATAGAGAAATAGAAACATTGATGAGAGAGGAACATCAATTGTCTGCCTCTTGCATGCCCCCTACTGGGGATTGAGCCCACAATCCAGGCATGTGTCCTGACCAGGAAGTGAACCAGTGACCTCTTGATTCCTGAGCTGGACACTGCAGGTAATTTTTAATACCATTTTTTTGGGTCTGTTTTCTAGACTGGGTAAACTTAATTAGACAAAGTGTGTGCTATACAGCTTCATCATGACATATGTAGTTACAATTCAAGTCAGTCCCTTTTCTCAAGGTCAATTTACTTGACTCACCAGTTTTATATAGCAGAACCATTAGTAACTCTCAGAAGGGTGAACTATACTTTAATCCTTACAGCTTCCAGTCGCATTTGATTTATGAAAGGTAACACCTAATCTATTTTATTAAATATAAAATAATGACACCTTTATATTTCAACTGGTATTTGTTATTAAAATAATTAAATGATAATTCTATTTGAGCATTCAATTTCATTGAACTGTAATTAGTTCTGTTTAGCACAACCATGCAATTCAACATAATTACTTTGCCCCAAGAGTTTTTCTCCCTTCAGTTAAACTACTTACAAATAGTAAAAATAAGGAGATGATTCATATCTGTCAACACGTAAAGGGATTAGCCAAGTGGCAAGTACCAAAAAGGAGTTTGGATGGGGTAATGATAGTTACTTCTTAATGACAACTGGGGGCAGCCGAATCCTGGTGGGTAGTTTGCCACCAGGTATACCTGACAGCCAACTTATTAAGTTGATGAATGTTTGAATACAACTATGAGGCATATTGGGTCAAACAGGAAACTCAAAGAGTAGCTGATTCCAAAAGTTTGGAACCAGGAAGGATATTTCAGGTGGCCATAGTCTTCAACTTACACAAATAAATATGAAATGGTGTATTGTGCAAATTCTTGCACATTCCACCCAGCCCCTCTAGTTATCAACAGAAGCATCCCCATAATGTGAAAGAGATGGTGTTTGAGCCATAATCTGGAGCAGTCCATATTGTCTATCTATGTATCTGTTTAGAAAATAGTTTTGACAGCTCACTCTGTTGTAGACAGAGCATTTCCTGGAAAAGCTAACACAATGAGACATTGTTTCTGTGTATGCTGGCAGGAAGAAAAGCTCAGATAAAATCCTGTAGAAATGGGAAAGTTAGAGTAGATCTCAGATAAAATGGCATTATAACCCTAGACAAAATATTTCATAAATACATGGAAAACCACAACTCTTTAACTGTTCACATGTTGAGGTTGTGGGGATCAGAAGTCAATTCGTTACAATTTTTTCCTACCTGACATTTATAAAAAGAGAGTTTTGTCAGAGAAAATATTATAATTTGGGGCTAAAGTTTTATTTATTTGGAATTATAAAATATACTGAAATAAAATTCTACTTTCAGAATCATTGGGCTCTTGAGGGTAGGGAGGGACACAGAGAGAGAAAGGGAAAGAGGGAAAACTATCTATATATATATAAAAGCCCAGTGACCATTATAGTGGAACAACCAGAATGACCAGAATGACTGGTCACTATGACATGCACTGACCACCAGGGGGCAGACACTCAATGCAGGGGCTTCCTTCTGGTGGTCAGTGCGCTCCCACAGCAGGAGTGCTGCTCAGCCAGAAGCTGGGCTCATGGTAGGCGAGCACAGCAGCTGTGCCACCTCCATGGCAGCGCTAAGGAGCAGCGAGCCAAGTGGTAAAGAGTGAGCAGGTGGGCAGCTAGGAACGAGGGGTCCCGGATTGCGAGAGGGATGTCTGACTGCCGATTTAGGCCCAATCGGGACTAAACCAGCAGTCGGACATCCCCCGAGGTGTCCTTGATTACTAAAGGGCGCAGGCCTGGCTGAAGAACCTTCCCCACACCCCCTATCCCTGTGCATGAATTTTGTGCATTGGGCCTCTAGTATATATATAAAACTTTTAAATTTATGGAGTAAATTGTGTCCAATTGACTTGTAGCACTTTCTGAAGTGCAAAACAATCAATCTTTTGAAGAGGCATATGTTATAAAAATTCAATTTAGATGATCACATACTTATAACTCATAACTGCACTTTCTGGAAATAATGGTAACCTAATTAGTTAATTGGTAAACTAATTAAATTAGCAAATAAAATGATAATAAGATTTCTATAAAAGTTTTGAGTACAATGTGAGACACAATATTTATAAAATGTATCCTATTAGATGTTAATGAGGAATACTTCTTGGGCAACCAAGTTCAGACCTTCCCATCCAGTGAGCATCTTGATGGGATCAAGCAAACAGTCAAGGGAAAAAGGACAGACAATTGCGTATTGTTGAAGGACCTTGTACTTGAAATAATGACACCCAGTGCAAAGAGAGTCTGCTTTAATTAATAGTAAACCCCAAAGTAAAGACAGAATGTGTGTTACTATGTATATAGCATTCAAAATTCTGATTAGATAACTGTGGGGTCAATTTTGTAAAAAGCACTAAAAAAAGTTCACAGTCTAGATAATTTGAAAGATAAATAAAGAAAGAGGGAGAGCTCTAGCCAGTTAGGCTCAGTGGATAGAGCATCGGCCTGTGGACTGAAGGGTCCCAGGTTCTATTCTGGTTGGGGCACATGCAGGAGGCAATCAATCTATGTGTTTCTCTCACATTAATGTTTCTCTCTGTCTTTTCTCTCTCTTCCACTCTCTCTAAAAATTAATGAAAAAATATCCTCAAGTGAGGATTAAAAAAATTAAATAAATAAATAAATAAATAAATAAATAAATAAATAAATAAAAGATAAAAAGAGAGAGGGAGAGAGGAAGGCAGGAAGGAAGGAAGGAAAGAAGGAAGAAAAAAGGGAAGGAGAAAGAGAGAAAAAATAAACAAACGACAAAGAAACAAAGAAATGAGAAAATAAGAAAAAAATTACAAGAACATAACTTATGTGGGGATTAAAGCTTTCAGAAATTCCCTGTCTTCTATTCTTCAGAATTCAAGGTTTTTAGAAATATGGATGGTCTGGGATTAATGGTACTTGATATATTCCAGGTCCAATAAGACTAAAACTAATCCACAGGAATATAAAACACCAATTTACATTTTGAACTTTAACTTGAGAATTAGTTTTTCTATTTTAAAAAAAGAGAGTTGTATATAACTTCAGGGACATGAAATTCCAGTATAAACAATCAAGATAATTTCTTTAAACTTAGAATGAAAGTGTTAGAAATAATATTCATACAGGTTGGAAAAATTTTTTAAAGTATACCTTTGTGTTTACATAGAGGTGAGCAATAGTAAGTTTACAGTTGTTCATATGGAAAACAATATGATAATTAATAAATAATAATATAAGAATGAACTGTTTCACGTATTTATAACTGTGAACTTACTTTTGCCAAAACCTGTATTTATACTAAATTTTGTTCTAATTATATATCATCATCTATTAATAAGTATAAAGTAATATTATTAAATTTTAACTGTGTACGCATATTTCAAACACATGAAATTGCATATATTAAATATGTGCTGTTTGTTTTTTTTTAAATATATTTTTATTGATTTTTTACAGAGAGGAAGGGAGAGAGATAGAGAGTTAGAAACATCGATGAGAGAGAAACATCGATCAGCTGCCTCCTGCACATCCCCCACCGGGGATGTGCCCGCAACCCAGGTACATGCCCTTGACCGGAATCGAACCTGGGACCCCTCAGTCCGCAGGCCGACGCTCTATCCACTGAGCCAAACCGGTTTCGGCATATGTGCTGTTTTTAATATATCAATTATACCTTTATAAAATGGCAACAAAAGTTAAGCTTAGTTGTTTCAATAAAAACACTATACTTTTTTTTAGAAAAAAATGGTTTAATGATTTCAGAGAGGAAGGGAGAGGGAGAGAGAAATAGAAACATCAATGATGAAAGAGAATCATTGATCAGTTGCCTCCTGCATGCCCCACACTGGGGATGGAGCCCACAACCTTGGCATGTGCCCTGACCAGGAATCAAACCATGACCTCCTTGTTCATAGGTCAATGCTCAACCACTGAGCCACACCCATGGGGCAAAAAAAAACCACACTATACTTTTATTTAAAACAAATCATTGAGTAGGAAAGCATGGAAATCCTGCTTCTCAGTTTAACCTGGCTCAAAGAGTAAACAAAGTAGTTTGGATTATGAAGCCATAATCAAAGCTTTCCACTGTTTACTGGCCAAAGTCTGTTGAAGAAATAATGCCTCCCTCTGTGTTGATGATGTGAGTGATGTCAGTCATCAAACAGACAGAACAATGAGAGTAAATCTGGCTTGTGACTTTGCCCACTTAAAGCTCTTGGGAAATCAAAGGACTTGCAACTCATATGAAATTCAATACCATTTTGGAAGCATTTTTTTCTAACTTTCCAGGTGAGAAAAATTATTTTAAATACTCAAGGACAAGCAGCTATGATCATCTTTTAGGATCATTAACTTTTTCTCCTATAGTATTAAATGCACTTCATCCTCTCTTTAATGTATCCTTAATGCTACTACCGAGGAAAGAAATTTGATGATAGATAAGCTCCAGGCTATGAATTTGACACTATCATTTAATGCTTTGCTTGAATTGAAGCACTCCTAACTATTCACATAATAAATCCTTATTGTCTACAGAACAGTTCAAGTTTAATCCTTATTCCATTTTCTCTATTTTAAACCATTACATGAATGCCTTGCTACATTTTGCATATTTGCTTTGAGGTTTTGATCATTTGAAACCAAAAATTTATTTTCTATTTTAGTTGAGGTATTTTGAATATTTTCCAGTATTAATAATCACACATAAATACACAGAAGCAGAAAAAGATGCATTAGGAGAGTTGAATGTAATATATGTATGGTGTATTATAATCATGCGCTATATATCATCAAACTTATACATACATATACACAAGTAGAAAAAGACAAATTGGAAACAACAAAACATTATATACATACATATGTATGCATATATATCACATGGATATATGTATATATTACCACATACATAATATATGTTATACATACAGTATATACTTATAATTATAAATTATATATAATATATGTTAAGTTCTATGTGAAAACACCCTTTTTCTTGCTAATTTTACATCACTATAAAATAAATAAATTATTTTATATTTTCATATTAGGAGTATCATATTTGTATAATCAATCAATCTGAAAGTAAAAATGGTTCATTAAGAAATATATATTACGCATTTGTATACCTTAACCAATAAAGAAATTAAAGATTAAAAAAATAATAAAAAATTAAAAAAATAAAGACCAGAAAAAGAGAAATATATATATTAAATTGTATAATTTCTACCTATCTACAATAAATATAGATGTAAGAAAAAAATAAAACTTAATGGCTTGAATGTATGTGGATCACATTTTTTCACTTTTTAAAATTTTGAATTTGTCCTCAGTTCTATTTTTTTTTAAGATGGCAGACTTTCTTTCAAGTTCCTCCTCTAGTGTCTTGAATATACATGCTATATCAAAAATACAAATCACAAATATCAAATCATTAGTTGTATACCTAAAACTAATGTAATCTTAGATGTCAATTATTCCTCAATAAAAAACAAAATAAAATAAAACATCAAATTATATTTCTTCAGATGACCACAGATATTATCATGATTATATCTGAATTTAGACAACATTGGCCTATGCTATTTATGTGCCCAGTATAAACACATGCAGATAAATTATCATTGAGTGAATTGTATTGAGAGTGTGATCGGTAGAATAATGAATGGCTCCCCTGCAATGTCTAAATCCTAATCCCTGAAACCTGTGAATACATTTTGTTATGTGTCAAAGAACTGAGGTATAGATGGAATTAAAGTGATTAACCTTGAGATGGGGAGAGCTTCCTGGATTATTCAGTTGGGCCCAACATGATCACAGCATCCTTATGAGTAAACTAGAGGCACAAATTATGTGCACTTGTGGGGGAGCGGGGAATGTCCCTCAGCCTGGCCTATACACTCTCGCAGTCTAGGAGCCCTCGGGGGATGTCTGACTGATGGCTTAGGCCCGTTCTCCACAGGGAGCAGGCCTACGCTGGCAGTCGGACATCCTTAGAGCTTCCACGGAGGCAGAAGAGGCTCCTGCCATTGCCGCTGCACTCGCCAGCCTTGAGCCCAGCTCCTGAGTTGAGCGTCTGCCCCCTGGTGATCAGTGCGCATCATAGTGACAGGTTGTTTCTCATAGTGACAGGTCGTTTTGCCGTTCGATTGATTTGCATATTAGCCTTTTATTATATAGGATGAGGGAGCGAGAAGTCAAAGAGGCCTCTTCTAGCACCTAAAAAAAAAAAAAAAGGCCAGAATGTGGTATTTCCCGCAGAACCTCCAGAAAGGAATGCAACCCTGCCCACACCTAGATGTTAGCCCAATGATGTTCATTTAGGCCTTGTGATACAAAATTTTTGGACTGGAACATGCAGTGTTCCCCTGGACTGGAACCCAGATGCTTTGTCCATCGGAATCGAAGAATGAATCCACGGACAGAAGTGGTTTAACAAAGGTGGAAATTTATTAAAGAACAAGTATAGACTCCCACGTAGGGAGAGGGAAGAGTCCCACAGAATGGACTTCCATGTGGGGAGAAGGAAAGAATCCCACTGAGTTCCCTTCCCTATGGCTTATAAAGGCTGCAGATCTTGGTGCCTTGATATCCCCTCTGATTGGTCACTATTCCCTTGGACTGGTTACTATGGTAACTCCTGGGCTCAAAGGTTGAACTTCACATGGGACATGTGAGGTTCTCTCCCTTGTTGTTTTCCTATTCCCTTTGGGCTTTCTTCTTTTCCTTCTGGATAAAGGGCTTCCTTCTCTTTATTTTGTAAATATAGACCTTTTGCTGTTCCCAGCTCCCTCATTCTATGGAAATGTACCTGTTGTAGCTTTTCAGCTCCCCTATTCTATGGAAATATACCTTCTGCTGCTCTGCAGCCCTGTACTTCTTTCATGGCCCCCTTGATTTCTAAAATTTTCTAGAACCTGTCTTTATCACACCCCAAAATTCCTGTTTCATTTGGACTTGTAGAACTCTAAAGATAATAAATTTCTTTTGTTCTAATTCACTGTATTTGTGGTACTTTGGTACTGCAGCCAATAGGAAAGTAATATAGCAGACTATACTTTATTGTGTAGCCTCAGAATTTTCTCCTGCTCGGGAGAAGTTGAACTAGAAAATCATAAGCCTCATGTAAGAGTGTATGTTTATGTAAAAAGTGTTTAGCAAGACATTAAAAGATGAAAATTTGTGACATTATTAAACATTAAATCCATCACAAGTTTGACGCCCTAAACTTTTGGAAAAAGAATTTAACTAATTTTTTACAATATATGATTAACAATAAAGTAAATGATGAATTAATCTATGTTTGATTTTAAATATATCACAAAAGAACCATGTTTTGGCTCCATGTTTTTAATTTGAGTTTTTTAATTAACAACAGTACCATTTTTAAAAATTATATTTGTAAATGGGGGTGTTGATTGTTCTCAAATTGTAGGAGATATTTTCATGAATTTCTTTTCTTCATTTCCAGGTGTGATTACATTGCCTATCTTCTAATGATGGGAAATATGCCAATGGGCAGAGGTGGGATATGTTAAATACACGGGTAGCTCTGAAACAGGAATTTTACTGGTAGGGGAACATAGGCAGGTTTAGGGAATTTTAAGAATTGGGTTCCGTGGAAATAAACATAGGGCTACAGACTGGGAGAAGGTACATTTCCATAAGACAAGGAAGCCAGGTGCAGTTACATTTCCATAAGACAAGGGAACTGGAAGTAGCCAAAAAAGGTCTATATTTACAAAATAAAGAAAAAGGAAGAAATCCCAGAAAGAATAGGAGGACAATGAGGGAGTAGGGCCTTAGGAGTCACTATAGTAACCAATTCGAAAGGGAAGATTGATAAATCAGAGGGAATATCAGGACATAGGAACTACAGCCTTTATAAACCATGGAAACAGGAAGTTGGTAGAACTCTTCCCCTTTCCCCACATGGGAGTCTGTTCTGTGGGACTCTTCCTCCTCCCTACATGGGAGTCTGTATTTATTCTTCAATAAATCTCCACCTTTGTTATACTTCCCTCTGTGGATTCATTCTTTGACTCCAGTGACAAAGAATCTGGGTTCCAGTCCAAAAATTCCGTATCAGCTCTAACAGTATTTAGCATTTATCATCACATTACATAATAGTGCAAATGACAAAGTGCTTAATGAGCACTCTATCACAGAACTGAAATTTGTTTTCTTGGGGGTAAATATGGTAGAATTCTTTATATTTTATTTTTTAATACCATTAAATGTTTGTTATAACTCACTGGTAAACTGATGGGCCAGTAAATTTGGCTGGTGCTGGGTGGCCTTTTTTTCATCAGAAACTTTTTATTGAAGAACAGTATGAGTATACGTATACATGTAAGTATACGCATATCTTGATGAATCATCAGAAACAGTAAAGGCCTGTGTAACAGTTCGCAACTCAAGATACCAAACATTACTAACACCCCAGAAGCCTTTCTCTTCTTCTTTCTGGTGTTTAACCCCATTCAAATGTCATCACTTTTCTTTAAAAAGAATATATATATATATATATATATATATATATATATATATATATTGATTTTTAGAGAGAGGAAGGGAAAGGGAGATAGAGAGAAACAACAATGTGAGAGTCTAACATTGATTAGCTGCCTCCTGTATCCGACCCACCCAGGGATCAAACCCACAACTCTGGCATGTGCCCTGACTAGGAATCACACTGGCAACCTTTCGGTGCATGGGGCAATGCCAGACCCACTACCCACACCAGCCAGGGCTGTAATCACTTTTCTGACTTCTAAAAGCATGGATTGATATGGCCTAGTTCTGAGCTTAGAGTAAGAAAAACATACAGTGAAAACTATTTTTGTCTGTCTCCTTTTCTTAATATATTTTGTGAAATTTATCCAAGAAGTTGCTTGTAGTTACATTTACTTATCTGCATTACTATATAGAATTTTCATTGTATGATTTACCAAACTGCATTTATTTATTGCATTGTTGAACATAGCATAGTTCTCAGTTTTCAGTTGATTACAAATATTTTTATAAATATTCTAATACAGAAGCGCTAGTGAATATCTGTATTTACTTTTCTTAGGTATATCCCTAGGACTGAAATTGCTAATTCATGGGTTAAACATTTATTTAGCTTTAGTACTCCCACAGAATTTTTCAAAGTGATATTGTAAATTTTCACTTTTAGGAATGAGATTAGAGTTCCAGTTGCTCCCTGTGCTTGTTTGTGCCTTCTAGGGTTTTTTTTCTCGTGTCCATCATTTTGGTAGGTGTGCAGTGGTATTGCATTGTGTTTTTAGCATTTAGTTATATGAGTAATGAAGCACAGATTTAATAAGGTTTCATATACTCATATATGTGTAGTGATCTTTAAAGTTTCTTTCTCTTTCTTATTCATTTGTAAGACTCCTTAAATATTTTGACTCTGAGTTCTTTATTGATTATGTGTATTATATATATCTTCTCCCAACCAGTGGCTTTCTTTTTTCATTCTATTAGTAGTGTTTTGTTTTGTTTTTGATAAAGCAAGTTTTTAATTTTAATGCAGTTCAGTTTATCTTTATTGAAGTTAATGTGTTCTACCAAATGATTATGTTAAGCAAAGTTTTCTTACATACAATTTATAGCTATATTCTTCTGTTTCCTTCTAAACATATGATTGTTTCATAATCTCAGAATAATCGCCCTATATCAAAGTCCTTATCCTTGATCATTTCTGCTTTGTCCCTGTGACCTGTATATAAACATATTTACAGATTTGGGGGATTAGAGGACATAGGCCTATTTGGGAATGATCATTATGTCTACCACAATTAATAATTATAAATAACGGTAAGTATAACACACATATATATATATATATATATATACACATATATATATATATATATATATATATATATATATATATATAATGTAAGGTACACATATAAAAGAGTATAAATATAAAAAATAATTACCAAATGAGTTAAAATAGGTGCTCTTAAAAAACAAGAGAGGTGAGAGAGCTACACTTCTGAGCTTTTATAGTAAAAGCCCTTTGGAACTATTTTCCCTTTATGCACAATAAAACGTTTAAGCATTAAATGAGTCCCAAGAATCAGTTTTTATTATTGAAGTGCAGTCCAGTTAAAATGTCATGAATTTTTATTCACTAAATTGTATTCCATTGAGACATATAAAATAGCACCTGGTACAAATATGAAGCAAACGTTCGAACCCTCCTCATCTTTAACAAAGCAACCAGCAATACATGCACAATACTTAACAGGTCAAACTTCAGAATTTTTTAAGGTAAAACACTAACATCTCATTAAAAATTTTCTTAACTTGCCATTAATTAGGCTACAAATAAAAATTCAATTATATCTTAAATACAGAATATTAAAAATAGTTCTTGAGACCAAAATAAGCACAATGGATTAGATATCATTTTAATCTGTACTTTCTCCTGAAAATGAAACACCAAAAATAGTATTAAAATTTTTTTAAATTAATGGGTACAACAAAAAATGGAAACAGTAAATCAAGCAACCAGAGATGTTAACACGTATTCTTGGGATAACACAATTAAGCAGAATTACAGTGTCTTGTCAAAAAATAAAAGATAATGCCAAAGTTCCTTATGCAAACAATAGAATAAATCAGTAAGAGTAGTGGTGCCACTTTATCTTAGGCAGATGTAGGGAGGGATGGGTCAGTTGACTGTGACTGTGAGGGGTGAGGCTGAAAAAGATTATTTGGGCATGTAAACTCACAAATCCTCTCCCATCCAGAAGGGATAAAATCTACCTCCCACACACCCACCAGGAGAATGCATGTTCCCTCTATGAAATTAAACCAGGGTCTATTGCCCACCAAGACACAAAGCAACAGGGATAATGACTGAGAGGAATTATACCAGAACAGGTATTAAAAATCAGCAAATATCTATAATAACAAAAGCGTAATATGCAAATCAACTGGATGCCAAACAGCGGCACTACCATCTGGACGACCTCCAGGATGACCTTCTGGAGGAAGCTGGGGCTATGAGGGCCCAGGCAGCCGGGGCTGCAAAGGCCTACTCTTGCATGAATTTCATGCATCAGGCCTCTAGTTTTCTATAAAGAGCCAGAGAGCTCATATATTAGACTTTGCAGTTTATATAGGTTATATTGCAACAAGTTAACCATGCATTTGTAGCATGAGATCATAGACAATATGTAAATAATGGGTGTCACTGTGTCTTAATAAAATTTTATTGATAGAAGGCTAGATTTGGGCCACAGACAGTAGTTAACTGACCTTTGGATTAAAGTTTAGACATTTAAGAGTAAGATCACTATCAATCTTTCCCAACATAGTAACCAAATGTATGTTAACCAGACATAGAGACATGGACTACCCAAGGGAGAAGAACAGCTTATTCTACTGCTTGGGAGACCCCAAACCATTCCATCGCCACCTGATCAATCTAAAGTGAATCCCTACCATGAAAACATACACATAGGCCTCTATAAGCTTTCCAGTATTTCACTCTTAAGTATTGATGGAGAGAAAAAGCTCATCAGATATTTGAGAAATCTCTAATATGAGAGACAAAAGATAATAAGAAAAAGAAATTTTGAGGTGAAAAGATGAAAAAGGAGCAACAGTTTTAGGCTATATTGTTATTAGATATTATTGAAATTTGCATTATTAATATCCTCTGAAATAGAAATGAAAAAACACATTTATGAAACAAAAAGAAGATATACACGTGGTGTCATTCATCCTTTTAATCAACAAATGTTTATTGATATCTACCGTAGCATAGGTGCTTGAGATACAAAGATAAATAAAAGTAAACAAAAATCCAAAAATTACCTTCATAGAGCTTCTATTTTAATAACAGGAGAGGGAATCTAAAAGTATTATAATAAATATGACAATGGAATGTAGTAAGTGCTATGAAGAAATTATGGACCAGGTTAAGTCAAATCAGGAGTTCTCAAAGCTGCAGTCTTAAATAACATGGTCAAGGTAGTACTCACTGCTGAGGTAAGGTCTGAGCGTTGGCTGACTTTGGTTTGCTGTTAGCCACTGGGGAGTAAACATTTTGGATATCTTTGAAGACTGATATATGCGGGGGGAGGGGAGGAGAGGGCAACCAGTGCAATTTCTTTTGAAGGAACATATTTTTATTGGTTTCAGAGAGGAAGGAAGGGAGGGAGAGAGAGAGAGAGAGAGAGAGAGAGAGAGAGAGAGAGAGAGAGAGACATCAGTGATGATAGAGAATCATTGATTGGCTGCCTCCTGTACACCCCACACTCGGGATGAAGCCCGAAACCTGGGCATGTGCCCCTGACTGGGAATTGAACCATGAACTCCTGGTTTACCGTATAGGTCAATGCTCAACCACAACCACTGAGTCATGCAAGCTAAGCCCAGTATAATTTCTAAAATCAAGAGTATGTCTGAAGTACTTGAAAACTAGCCATGAGGTCAATGTGGCTGAAGTGCAGTGAGAATAGATAACAATGCAGAGGAAGCAGCTGGCCAGACAAGACAGAATCCTGTAGATCAGCAATTCTCACAGTGGGATCCACAGTTCCTCTGAGGTCCCCAAAACCCTTTATAAGGGTCTGTGAGATCAATAACATTCGCACAATAATATATTTTTGCCATTTTCAGTTTTGACATTGACAGTGATGGTGCAAAGTGATGATAACATTCCTGGTGTCTTAGCACAATAGAGTTTGGTGCACTACCTGGATTAATGGTTACTGCATCCTTTCCTGCCACACACGAGCAGTAGGGAAAAAATGTTGTTTTACTTAAGGCCATCTTGATGAAGCAGTACAATTATTAATTTGATTCAATTTCAACCCTTTTCATAGAACTGTTTTTTTCAGACATCTTTTTCATGTTGTGTGTGACAAAATGGAAAATATACATAGAACACTTGAAAGAATTTTGAGTTCTGAGCTGAACCAGCTGCTTTTATCATGAAATGCCATTTCATGTAAAAGAGCAACTGACAGATAAACTATGTTTATTCAGACATTGGGGAAGATAATTTGTAAAAAATAGGCCTGTAATTTCAACAAAAGCAGCAGACAGTATTTGATATTAATAGTAAAATATGGGTTTCCAAGAAAACATTTGCATTGTTTATAACTTATATCAGCTACCATGAGCCTGAATGTTTCCTAATACTTGGAGATTTTTTTATATCAGTAATTATATGAATGAATGTGACATTTTGATAACGTATGATGTAATCTGTGAACATTCTGCAAGATGTGCATAAATAAGTGAAGCATTATTTAATACTGTCAAAAAATCCTACATTCAAAATTAAAGAAAAATAAATTAATTTTGATGTAACAAAGCAGCAGTTTTCATTGACCTGGTTGCAGATCCACACCATAACTCACCTTGAAGTAACTACCACTCAACAGGCTTCAATGTAGTATCAAAGACAAATATGCACAAGTAACAAATATTAAAATATTCCTCCCTTTTCCATGAGATGATATCTGTCTGAACCATATTTTCTTCATGTATCTAAGAAGTGTATTTAAGAAGTTTGCTATTTCTATTTCAAGTAAATTAATAAATATCTTAACATTTTCAGATTTTATCTAGTATAGTGATACTCCAAGATTTGATACAAATACACAAAAGCTCTCTAGGATTCTCCAGGATTATTAATAATAAAGGTGCCCTATGCTCAATATGTTCTCTATCATCTTATAACCTGTGTAATCTTTCTTATGGTTTATTTACTCCTCCATTGACCAAGAGTCACTCAGTGCTAATCAATAATTGCTTTATATGAAGGAATTTCTTACCCATCAGCCAGTTCAGGAATTAGAGATATGTACTTTTACAGTTAATGTAACTTTTTTTTCAGATACCAGCAGACAAAACACTTACTGGTATAGGGAGAAAAGTCTTCAAAACCATCCTGAGGACTATATTTGAAACCCTGAAGCCAATCGTTAATACAATTGAGATTTGTATCTCTTGCTAACACCTGGATCTTGAACATCACTAGCAAGAAAGATGTGAGCATTTCATGTTGCCAAGGAATCATTTATATAGATTTGTACAGGGTTTAGAAGACAACTAGAAGTGAACATTATTTTAGATTTTATACTTTCAACATATGGTAATAGTGGTAGTTCTTGTTTAAATTTACAACAAATGGAGCTCCCGGGTTTTATTTATTTATCTCTGTTTTCCACTGTAGTCAGGACCTATTCTTACCACAGAGAAGTCAGTTGTTCCTTCCCCTTTGTATGGCACATGTTTCAAAAATTGGACGTCTGATGGACACTAAGGTGAGATGGTTTATTAGTCAGAGTGCTCCATCAGCTTTTAGGAGAATGTTTTGCTAATTATACAAGCTTGAGTTAGAAGTGCTTCTTCTGAATTTGCAAGGCATCTGTCACTACTCCCATCTTTGCACTTAGCATAGCATACAGTATTTTCGAAAAAACTGGTCTGTATCCCTATCTGACTGTAACTTCTATAAAGGCAAAGGCCATGTCTGCCTTGTTTATCATTGTATCTCTCTCTCCAGTACTTAACTACCCTGGGAACCTGTGTTTAGCATAGTATAGGGGATTTCAATATTTTTTTTCTTTTTAAAACCCCCACATCTCATAGCACTCATTGCCTCAAGATGAAAGAAGAAAAAAAGGCCTCATTCAGCACTGATTTACAAACTTACATATTTTAAATGATTGTAAAACAATAATGTGCAATACAATGTGAATCTAAAGAGCTAGGCAACTGAGAGGGAAGAATATTTTGTTTTGAATGGACTTCTAAATATCAGGATATCCTTATTACAAGCTGAACTTGGAAACTCAGGAGCTACAGTTCATATCCAGAAACTACTGTATCAGAAATAATGCAGCAATTAAATTAAAGCCAAAACCCAGGCCTGGGGGTGGGGATTGGAAAGGGGGTGACATCTGTTGGAGTCAACTGTTAGGTTTGGGATCTTAAAAGAATAGGACACGTTAGGGCTGCCAATCATCTGGACACTGAACGTGGATACATCAATGCAGAAAGGCCCTAGGCCAGCATTGCCGCAGTGGAGGAGAAGTGGCAATGTGCTCTGTCTAGTCAACGAGAGCCTGTGATAAACTCCCTGCATCTCATATCTCCCTCGGCTTGGATGGCACATGGATAGTATCCAAAAACTTCCAGGATCCAAGTCTCTGAGAAAAACATATACCAACCCAGCTGCCGTGAAACTGTTTGGGGGATTATAGATTCCATGGCCGGAGCCACAAAACCATCAGGAGCCCGTTTCGGGGCACAGTTGTCCAGAGGGATAACTGTGTTATTTCCAGAAGAGTCACCAGTCTTTGCCTGTTTCATAAGATCAGAGGGGAAAGCACTAGCCAGTGCTGTTCATACTGAAGATAAAAGTCAATTCCCAATACCAAGTAGAAAAACTAGGCCTTAACAGAGGCTAATGAGAACAGAAGAAAGTCCTCAAGCCACAAGCAGCCTCGAGTCCAGGACTATAACAAGTGGCATACTGGAGTTGGCTCAAACCAGCTCATTAGAGCCAAGTGTGGCTCTCTCTTCCCATCTCTGATTCAACGCTATCTGATTGGAAGCTCAAAACTGGCTACCATGAGAGTTTTTATACCAGGAACTTGGAAATCCTACAAATGGGGGCCTTTCCCCCACTCCTGACCAGGGAGCTTGTTTCTAAATATTTGTCAGCACATCACAGATGATGTGTCATCCTACTGTGTATTTAGATTACCCTGGGAAGAAAGAAAGTAGAGTGAGTATAAATTAGACACTATCTTTCATTGAGATGAATGGGTTTCCAACTCTGCAAAAATGGTTCCTAAAAGTTCAATACATCTTAACTATAAAGAAAAGTAAGAACTTTTTAAAAAAATTATCTATTGGTTAATTTAGACTATAAAATCATGAAAACAATACCTATTCGGTGAACATTTAGGGTATCACTATGACATTTATTCATTCAACTATCAGACCTGGGAAAAGATGATACTCTCTTGCTGTTTAAGGAATCCGTAGTGACTTATGTCTCTGTTTTGCCTGCTGAAAAAGAGTTCTGCATTGGAGACACTTTTGTTTGAAACATGTCACATTAGCCATCCAGATGGTGACATGCAGCCTCCCCGATGGTGAATGCGGGGCTTGTTGCCCATTGTACTGAAGTAATGTGCTTCCAGAGAGATCTGTGCTGTCAATGCCTTCAGCAAGATCTTTCAAAATCCCGTTTGCAGACCGGTGCCAAAGCGGCTTACATATTGGCATCAATTACCAGCCTGTCATAGTGGTTTCTAGGGAAAAGCAACACCAAAGCTGTTGATAAAGTCTGGAGTTTCCTAGATAGTAATTTCGCACTGTTATCTGCCATGTGTATCTGTCAGAACAACTTGAGTTAGTGTGAAAGCTGGGCAGGGGGACTGCCTTAGATGTGTATAGGCCAGCCCACCTCAAAAACGCTTTCCGCTTACCAATTCATCTGCCAGCTCCTTCTGAGCATCATTTCTCCAAGAGGATTTTGTTTGTTTGTTTGTTTTACCCCGTCTAAGGATTGCTTTAAGTTCTATATTCAAAAGACGAAAATAATTTCCATAAAACTGTTATCTTAGTATTCACAACTCTGCATTTATTTTCGGTGATGAATTAATTAATAATCGCTCCTCCCTCCCCAGCCTGGAGGATCAATGGGAATGGAATCTTTCTAACTTTTGCTTACCTATGGTTTTATGTCACCAGGATACTGTGTGACTCATAGTGAATGTCAATTTATGCTTGCGGAGTAAATAAATAAAGATTTGTAAAAGGGATTGCAACAAAAGTAACATTTTATATATTCCAAAGAAATCATATAATTCAATAAGAAGACTCAAACAGCTAGTAGAAAAATATAGTTCAAGTTGGTACTCATGGAAAAAAATAAAAATGAGAAACATTTTTTAAGTTTAGCATTGCTTTTACTCAACAAATTTAAACTTAAACTAGCCTTTCAATAATAGAAGTCAAAAATTTAAATACTACAAAGTGGTAGAACGTTTTGATAAGCAGGTATTAAAATTCTCACCTGGAAGGAATAGAACTATTATGTACATTTTCTTGTAGGTAATTGGTGAAAATCAATAAAAACATATACTTTACCCAATGTTTCCATTTTGTTAGGCATTGTCTTCAGGAAATATGTACAAAGATGTATAAAGCAGGATATTCATTAAAACATTATTTATAGCCCTAACCGGTTTGGCTCGGTGGATAGAACATTGGCCTGAGGACTGAAGGGTTCCAGGTTCGATTCCTGATCAGGGCACATGCCTGAGTTGCAGGCTTGATCCCCAGTAGGGGACATGCGGAGGCAGCCAATCAATGATTCTCTCTCATCATTGATGTTTCTATCTCTTTCTCCTTCTCCATTCCTGTATACACACACACACACACACACACACACACACAAACACACACACACACACAGTATTTATAATACTGGAAGTAATTTAAACATTTAAAAATGTGGGGTTAGCATAATAATTTATAGTTATGAAAAGTACTAAACAACAATAAAATGATGTAATACATGTCAGTTGATTGACAACTATGCGATGGCAATATATTCAAGTGAAATTGGGTGATGAGGAGCGTTGGATGTTTGGTATGTCACATTCCAGAAGGATGTGCACTAAAGTGTTTATAGCGCTTATCTTTGATGTTAGAAGTCTTCAGGTAATTTCAACTTTTTTTTACTTTTTGAACTTCTACATTTTCGACTGTCTTCTACTTTGATAATGCGTTACTTGAATAAATTATTAAGAAGAGAGGATTAAAAGAAATGGTGGTAAAACATGAAAAGTCTCTGTAGCTCATGGAAAATGGCTTATAGATAAATGTTTCAAAAGAGAAGATTTGGGTTTGAATATAGAAACAGAATTGAGACAGAATGTTATGGTGAGGAGCTTAATACCTGCTTCTGCATCAAGGCTGTTATATTAACTTTTATCTACTGATGTAACAGGAATACTCTCCTACTGTATTCTCAAGAAAAAGACATGGTTAGTTGGTCAAACATCAAGGCTAAGTTTAAAGTACTGATGTTAGTTTTTTTTTACTTTAAATAATAGCCCCTCCCCCCTTTGGCCCCCCAACCCAACCCCCAGGTGGTAAGCAGCAGCAAATGGTCTTTGCTTTCTACAGGTCTGTCTCCCACCCACCCACCTTTTTTAAAAAAAACTACCAGGGCAGAAACATGTTAAGTTCACGTACATGGAGAACACCCACTGTGGAAAACATTTATTTTGTCTTCAAAAGGAACATTAAAGCCTCTGTCACTTCATAGCAAATTAAAAGAGCAAATGTGCAGTCCTTACCCATCTGGGTTGTAAAAGTGACAATTAGGAAAGTTTAAGTGTTGCTGTTGTTTTTGTGGCGCAGTGGTTATCTGTGACCAATCACAATTCGTTCTCACCAGGATCAAGTCCATTCCGGGGCTTTGACTTCTGGCTGGCGGTGAGATGAAATATATAAATTCTTGCTTCATTAAATCGGCTTCCAGAAAATGTTCATGGAAGGTTGGTCAAGCGATCTTTTATCTCAGGCAAACGTTTGTGACTCCCCATTAGC
This sequence comes from Myotis lucifugus, assembly GCF_000147115.1. Lineage (NCBI taxonomy): Eukaryota > Metazoa > Chordata > Mammalia > Chiroptera > Vespertilionidae > Myotis > Myotis lucifugus. The sequence goes on from NW_005871257.1 coordinate 724,291, forward strand.
ACACTCCTAGATAGAATTTGGCTGCCTCTTTTTAATATACAATTCTTCTCTGCTTTCAACATTTAAGAAAATGCATACCCAGCTTGTATCTGTCTACAGTATTTTTAGTCATGGTTGTCCATCAAGGCTTATAAGCTCCAAAAAAGTTTATTCTTTTTTTAAATTCCCTATGCACAACAACTAAGAGAAGATAGCAGCCCCGCTGGTGTGGCTCAATGTACTGAGCATCTTCCCATGGACTCGGGTTCAATTGCAGACTTGATCCCAGTAGGGGGCGTGCAAGAGGCAGCTGCTCATCAATGTTTCTATCTCTCTCTCTCTCTCTCTCTCTCTCTTCATCTTTATTTAAAAAATCAATAATTTTTTTTTAAAAAAAGAGAGAAGATAGTAATAACTTTGGGATGTAGCATTGTTTTTAATGATATAAATATATCAAGTGTGAGGTTCCCCAACTTGGAACCATTGGCATTTTGGACCGTAATATTTTTGCTGTAAAAGATTGTTTTGTGTATTGTAGGACATTTTGTGGCACTCCTGGCTACTGTGCTCTGCCCACTAGGTTGTTTTATTGTTGTTTATTAGATTACAGTAACACCCCACCCCTCTTGTGACAACCAACATTGTCTCTAAACATTGCCCTATGTACCCTTAGGGGCAATATGTCCTCAGGTATAAACCATTCAAGTAGAAAAATTAAAGAGAACTTTACCCACAATAATTAGTATACTGTGCATTTAAAAAATATTTTTATCCTATCACTCACAAATAAGTTTGTGCCACAATTAAAGCAAATTATTTTGTTTAAAGATATATATTCATTTCCTAGCCAGTTTTGCTCAGTGGATAGAGCATGGGCCGGTGCACCAAAGGTCCCTGGGTTCTATTCTGGTCAAGAGCATGTACCACGATTGCAGGCTCCTCCCTGCCCTCCACGCTGGTCAGGACTCCTGCAGGAGGCAACTAATTGATGTGTTTCTCTCACATAGATATTTCTCTCTGTCTTTCCCTCTCTCTTTCACTCTCTCTAAAAATCAATGGAAAGTATCCTCAGGTGAGGATTAAAAAAAAAACAAACACAAAACTATATGTTCATAATCAGGAATCAACTTATTCAATCTTTGTGTAGATACCAATCATAAAAGGTTGATTTTCTAACTAAGAACATGGCTACCCAACTGGTTTGGCTCATTGGATAGAGCGTCAGCCTGCAGACTGAAGGGTCCCAGGTTCGATTCCAGTCAAGGGCACATGCCTAGGTTGTGGGCTCAATCCCCAGTAGGGGGTGTACAGGAAGCAGCTGATCAATGATTCTCTTTCATCATTGATGTTTCTATCTCTCTCTTCTTCCTTCCTCTCTCTGAAATAAATAAAAATATTTTTTTAAAAAAAATTTTTAAAAAAGAAGAACATAGCTAAGAGCAAGGGAAGAAAACTTGTAGTGTCAGTTTTAAGCAAGTCCCTTGGTCACAAATCACATTGTTTGTCCTTACCTGTGATGTGCTGCTGTGGTACAGAATCTGCCCCAGGCATCTATGCCAGGAGATGGGCTGCCTGAGGGGCGAGTCTCAGCCAAATCAGGAGCCTCCTGTGCACTGCATTCTCCATGGTGTTCTCATTTACTCTCAACACAAATGGGAAAAAAATTCATTTCACATCTGAAAGGAATCTTGCAGAATTCAGAATGGAAACACCATTTAACAACTATTAGAGGCATTCTAAGCATTACATTTATGCTGATATAGAAAGAAGACAAGACGGATGTCAGAGTAAGAAATATTTGGGTTAAGTCTTCTGAGCACTTGGTAGTTGTGTAACACTAGGACAGATTTTTGTTTTGTTTATTTATCCTTCCAACTTTTATTTTTTTATTAGTAAAACTAGAGGCTCGGTGCATGAAATTCGTGCATGGGTGAGGGGTCCTTCAGTCCTGCTTGCACCCTCACAATCTGGGACACTTGCCTGTTAGCCTTCCTGATTATCCCTAATCACTTTGCCTACCTGATTGCGCCAACTGCTCACCTGCCCACCTGATCACCCCTAACCGCCTCTGCCTCAGTCCCGCCACCACAACTTCATCCGGAAGGATGTCTGGATTGATGTCCAGAAGGTCGTTTGGCTACCCAGTCTAATTAGCATATTACACTTTTATTAATATAGATAGTTGCCGTGCTCCAAGCTCTAAGGACCTGCTTGTCATAGAGATAGAAAAGTTTTAATTTTTACTCTTGATTATGGCAATTAGCTAACACAATGGCCACCAAAAAGGTGACTTACCAAAGGGTGTATAGCAAAAGGTGCTGTTAAGTCCTTTTCTGCGAAAACGTGCATGTTGTGCATTGTATCTGCCTGGCTACATAAAAGAGTGAAGTTTCTGTCTGTCTTTGCAATCATATGAGCAAATTGTCTGAAACCCCAGCCCAGTCTGGTTTGGTGCTCACAGAATAATAGAGGTCTTTTTTTGTTTCTTTGCTCCATTGGTGGATGTTTCCTGGAAGTTGCAGGATATCTTCCTTTTAATTTTTCCTCGACACTCTGACTTTACTTATGTTTCTCACCTTTGCTTTCCCTCCATCCCCCACCACAACAGTAACTTGCTCCAGGCTCACTTTGTTCGAGTGTCTAGGAGATCACGCAATGCATCTGCCACCAGAACTACGATTCCCAGCATTCCTGGTGCTCCCAGTGCTCTGGGCTTCTGCTTCCAGTCCAGGGGCTGCAGAAACCAAAAGGACTGGGAACTCCAGCCGCATTCTGTCCGCTGGGCTTCTGCCCACTGGGCTTCTGTCTGCTGGGATGGGGGTGTGCCCCAAGCCATGTGGCGGCAGCTCGGAGCACGACCCCAGCCCAGCAGCCCCACGGTGTGTCCGCAGCCCTCCCTCCCTCCGTGGCCGGGGCACGAGATGCTATGGGCACCACCATCTTTGTCACAGAGTGACAGTTAATTTGCATATTACCCTTTCGTTAGATTAGATAGGCAAGATTATAGTTGATAGGATTATTGCAAGAACTAATTTTTTGTTTGGGGGCCAAAATATGATACACATTTTATGGATGAGAAAGTAATCTTAGGTGATGATTACTCAAGGAAAATACGGTACAAGATGAATTCAGTTAAATTTGGAGCTACAATAATGAAAAACTATTTTTCATGTACATGTGTAACAAAACTTTATTTTTTCTAATTTCACTCCCTTGCCTCCAAGAACCAGCCTTGACATTTCAACTTCGTCCTCCTCTTGCTATGTTCCTTTTCACTTTCACTTTTTTTAGCCAATGGAAGAGCCACAAGCTTTAGGGTCAAACAGACCAATACTTCAATTTTAATTTTGTCAATGGCAGGACATTCAACCTTGGAAAATTACAGAAACAGTCTGAATCTCAATGTCTTTGTTTGTAAAATAGAAATAATAAGAGCAGATCATCAATTAATGCAAATATTTCTGTTTACTAGGTTAAAACTTATATAAATTAAGTTCTCTCAAAATAAATGAGGCCATAAGCTTATTAGACTATCATACAGGTTAAATAGTTACACTGTTCTAGCATAATTCTGTGTAAAATCTTTCTATGTTAGCCAGTAAATCTATCCTCAGACCTTAACTCTCTCCTTCTTTCCAGTCACTTGTAGAAAAATCTCTTACTGTCAAATTTAACATGTCCAAAATTAGCTCATCAAATGACCTTTCATTTTTCCCTTCCTTCCAAAGTTTCTCATTTCTCTCCATGCCAGTGTCTTTTTTCCACTTTCTTATGTGAGATTATCAGCCATTTTTATTCTTCCTTCTCTACATACTGTATCTCATGTCACCAATATTGTCAATTTTTTCCTCTAAAACTCATGCCTCTAATTTTGTCTTCATGTTATTTCACTGCCATTTCAGTCCAGATCCACATCAGCTCATTCCCTTTCTCTTTGTATTTAACATGAAACTTAATTAATGAAACAACGATATACAAAAATAAATCAATATGAAGAATATATATAACATGTTCTGAGAGTTGGAAATCTAATTACAAGCAATAGCTTAAAATAGCAAAACAGTTTTAAAACTGACAAGTTCCCTTTTATATTAATTTACATCATTTTAAATTGATTTGGCTTGATCAGATGAAGGAATAATCTTTTTAGTACTCTGTACTCAGTTCTTTATAAGCTTGGTTTCTTTTATTAGTCTATGCACTTGGTAACTATTGAGCTATCTTCCCTGAAGCTTTTGTCTAACTTGGCTCATGGCATCTTCCTCATGTTTTCCTGGGATAGTGACTTTTACCATTTGTATTTTTCATGCTCTTCAAACATGGAAGGTTTAAGTTTCCATCCTTGGCTTTCTAATCTCTCTCTCTCTCTCTCTCTCTCTCTCTCTCTCTCTCTCTCTAACTCTCTCTCTCTCTCTCCCCCTATTATCTTCCTGGAAATCTCTACTGACCCCATTATATCAACTACTGTATCTATGGATATGAATTCTTGGATGTGGCAAGTCTATTTAGTCTGTCCTAATCTTGTTATCCTGCTGCATAGCACTGTTGAGTACTCACAGAATTTTTTCTCAACTTTTTCTTTTGACAGATATGCAGACATTTTAAAATCAGATGTAAAACCTTTAAGATACTTTATAATGGCTTTAGTAAAGATCCATTCAGCACAGGCTTACCATTTAGGCATTTTAATATATAACTTTATATTTGTATAGACAGGTAGATTTTCTTAAATTTCTACCTGAAACATTTTTTTGTCACAACACTTCATAGATAGAGAAAATATTTTGATTTCCATTTTATAAATTAAGAGGCTTTGAAAATCTTTAGGAAATTTGTCTAGTTTTTTTGAATTGCATGATAATGAGTTTTTCACTATTTTTATCCTGCATTTTTTTTTATCCTGAAATAAACTATTCAAATTAATTATCATTCTATAAGGGTTTTTTTGTCATTATTGATAAGGGTGTATTTTTAAATAACCCAATTAAAAATACCTACTTCTGTAAGAAAGTTTAGAGGATATGACCTGCATAAGGTCACAATGCAATAAGTTTTAATCATCTGTAATTATTTTTATTTTCCCTCTTTCCCCACTACTTCATATATTCCTTAACAACAGGCACAAAATTTTGAAAATCTTTTTGATTTCTCACTTGATTTGTACAATACTCTTTGCTTAACTAATTGGCGTGGATTGAATGTTGTGTTTCCCCAAAATGCGTATGTTAAGGCTCTAATCCTGTGTGAAAACAGGTCCTGTGACAAGGGGATGGTTAAATGAGGTCATAGAATGGGGCTCTTATCTGAGAGAGCTGTGTCTCTTCTTCTTATTGGGCACCACTTATCACTCTCACTCTTCCATGTGGGGACACAGTGAGAAGGCAGTGAAACCTTAGCCAACAAGGAAAAGAGCTTTCACTAGAAAGCAAATCCCCTAGTACCTTCGTGTTGGACTTCCTGGTCTCTGGAACTATGGGAAAATTTATTTGTATTCCTTACACTATTCAGTCTGCGGTGTTCTGTTACGGCAGCCAAGAAGACCAAGACTATCAACAAACTAATGTTCTTCATTTTGATTTTAAAAATTAACTACGATTAATGTGGGATGAGAAAGAGATTGTAGAGTCAACAAAATATCCTTTCTTATGTTTCTAAAGTGTATACCAGAGTTGAACTGGTAGCTTAAATTAAATACTATTCTGCAGTTACATTTTTAAGTGTAATTTTGCTCACTGGATCAATGAAAAGTATCATAAAGGCGAAGATCCTGCAGATAATCATATTTTGCTAGCTTTGCTTTAGAAAAGTAATATAAAAAAAGCAAACTGACGAATTTGGGAAGTCACTAAATCTAATTGTTTCCAAGGTCTGATGTAAAAATTACCACAAACATGGTGGTTTCAAACGAGAGCAATGTATTCTCAGACAGTTCTGGAGGCTGGAAGTCCAAAATCAAGGTTTCTGCACAACTGTACTCCCTCTGAAGGGTCCAACAGAGAATCCATTTTTGCCTCTTCCAGCTTCTGGTGGACCTAGGCATTCCTTGGCTTGTGGCTGCATCGCTCCCATTTCTGCTGTTTTCATGTGGCCTTTTTCTCTCTATGTGCCTCTACTCTGGGTATCTCTTAAAAGGGCATCTGTCATTGGCTTTAGGGCCCACCCTGACAATGCTGTTTTCTTGGTGTATATACAAATAGTACTATTGTAAAACAAAGCTGGAAAAATATGTACAAGAAGACTTGCAAAAGCAACTGACTCCCCATTTCAAGTCTATTTTATTTTTGGTTAAAATTCTGTTCAAAAGGTAGAAAAATAAGTTAAAATAAGTAGTCATAACTATAACTTTCAGTCAACATAAAACTTTTGTTATATATCAGTGCATGTATAAGACATGAAAATAGGAATCCCATGGTAGATATGAAAAGACAATTTAAAAACACTAAAAGAGACTGAGAAAACAATTTGATGAACATTTTTAGCACATTTAAGAACTGGTTTCTCTTGATGTTTTTACTGCTGTTCTCACCCTACTTCTTTCTTTTATCACCATGAATAGTGCTCCACCTTCTGAAAACTCTGCCTGATTGAGGATTTCTATATAGGCAGGAAGGTCAGTAATGGATATGTTCACACGTTAGCCAGAAAGAACAAAAAAGAATCTTCAAAGTTTGCAATAAACAGAGCAATCTTTGGGGATCAAAACAGTCTCTTAGATTCGATGCCAGATGTCTTTCCCAATCTTAGCGTCACAACTTCCCCAGTCACATCAGCTACTTACTCTGAGCAGGGAGTCACTGTCCCTGCTGTCAGAGAGTCCAGGAACAAAAGGCACAGCTGCTGCCGGCATATAGTGTATCTGCCAATTTCACAAAATGAAAATGAGGGTGATATACCGTGTCCACAGGGTATTAAGTTAGATTTTTCTCTCTCTACTTCTTTCTTCGTTGTTTTGTGTATGTTTTTGTCCGAATACCTTGCATTCCTTTTTCTCCCTCAGTATATTTTTTTTTCTGAGCCCTTGTGCTCTCTTGTCACTCAGATAGGTATACCAGAATCAGAATGAAAGAGTCCAAAATCAACAGCTTTGATATTACAGCAGACAAGAAAGCGCTGGGAATAGCTTCAGTAAAGTGCCCTGTTCCCTATTGCATGAAATGTGAACAAATATCAGTACATGGGATGAGCTGCTTCCATTTGTTAGAATGTGAAGTAGAAATTGGTCGGGACACCTGAGTAGGATGGAAGCAAGAGGCATTGTACTTCTTCTGAACTCATTATTGAAATGTGTTATTTACTTACACTATGTGATGGAGTTTAGGCCTCGACCTTTCAGTTTAATTTAGAGTTAAGACTTGCTGTACTGAAATTTGAAAATCCAGACTTGGTTTCAGTCCCCATGAGTTCAGTTAAATAATATAAGCTTATCTTATAAAGGCAGAGTTGTTTGTGTTTATTAGGTAGTATCTTCAATATACATATCTAAAATAAGCTGTTTAGTATACGGTATGGAAATTACACATTTTTAAAAATTAAAAAGCATTTGTATTCACACTAATAATACAAGTTAATGATCAATGAGTGTTTTAATATTTTGTTGTATTTTTTTCAAATACAAATATTTATTCTGAAAAACAAAATAACCCATGCATAGGAGAGAAGAACCTAGTCTTCTTATCTTTCCAAAGCATACCCGGTGAAGTCACCTAAAACATGTATAGGAGGATGTCACCTTAACATCCATCTCTGGGAATGGTGGAATTATGATACGCCTACTGTGAAAAGCCTCAAAAATCTTTTAAAATAATGAGTTAGGATTTAGATTTTGAAAAAGAAAAAACCTCTAATGCATAATTCTTTTAAAAGATGACTAGAAGGAAAAATAAACCTAGGATACGTTTAATAGAGGATTGTTCATTTTTTGTCAAGGCAATATGATCTCCAGTGGATGATTAAGTAAATTTCAGGTTGTTAATGAGAATAATGAAACAACATAAAATGTGCTCTTAGGTTACATATTACAAATTCCATTACTAACAATAAAACACATTAATTATTACATATGTTGCAATCCTATGGAGGAAAAAGTAAGAAAATATCTTCATTTGTACACAGCTCATTCCATTTCCAAGTATTTCTTGGCATTTTTTGAATGTTTTGTTTTATAGAATACCCACCACCTTATCCAGAGGGGGTACATTCCAAGACCCCCTGTAGATGCCTGAAATCACATTAGTATCCAACCCTACATATAATACATTTTTTACCTATGAAAACATACTTATAATAAAGTTTACTTTATAAATTGAGCACAGAAAAAGGTTAACAACATTAACTAATGATAAAATAGAATGAATATAATAATATACCGTAATAAAAGTTGTGTGAATGTGATCTCTGTGTGTCAAAATATATTCTTGTCCTGTCCTCACTTTTCTTCTTTTTGTGATGCGAGATGATTAAATGCCTACACAATGAGATGAATGACATAGGCATCGCTATATAGCATTAGGTTACTCTTGACTTTCTGAGGATACCTCAGAAGGAGGGTCATCTGCTTCTGGGTTATCTAGCCATGAAAATGTTGATGGGCAGATGTCAGGAAAAGAAAAAGTCAATGGTTGGGGAAATTTAATATTTTTGGACTGCAGTTGGCTCTGGGTAACTGAAACCTCAGAAAGTAAGACCAGGACAAGGGAGGGACTACTGCATTTGTGCTCAAACCAAGGGTAGATGCCTTTTGCCATTGCAGCAAATCAGTTTGGTCACTCATGTCCTGTGAATTCCCAGGTTGCCACAGCTCTACTGTTCACTGGAAATTGCGCTTTCTCTTCTCTTACCCTATTCCCCTAAGAGCTCTAAAAACTTATTCTGAGTTCATGTACTAACTGCATTCCTGGACCTCATTCCAGTTAAACCTGTCTGGCTGCTTGAAGCTAAATTTTATTGTATGTTATGTTGATAAAAACTGCTCAAGAGTTTACATGATGACTCTAGTCAACTATCTTTGATTCAAATGAAGCAGAAAAGACTTCAATGGTATAGCCAAGCAGTGGAGTAAATGTATCTTGTCATTAAACATGGCATCTGGAGTCAAGTTCATGTATTAGCTGCGTGACCCTGGGTCAGTTATTTACCTTTTGTGTCTCGGTAGCCTCTATTGATATCATTGCTCTCAACCAGGGCAATGCAGCCCACCCCTTCCTCCATAGTACGTTTAGTAATATCAGAACTCATTTTATTTGTGAGTGTTACTTTCCTCTAACAGTACAAGTCAGCTAGGCTGCTGGACCATCCTACAGTGAGCAAGACAGCCCTGCACAACAATATCTAGGCCCTAGTGTCAAGAGAGCCAAGGATCAGAAATTCTGACTTATATTGTGATGTCCAACAGAATACCTTCTCTACGTACAGCTCTACAACATGAAAAAGAAGACTTTAGACCGGTCTGCAATGCATTGCCTGCACAATCACCCTACTCCCCACCCCGCACTCTCTTATCTCTCTCCTCCTCACTCATTCTGTTCCATTTACACTAGACCTGAGATGCCAGGTCTGAACCTGCCTTCAGATGCTTATGCCATATATTCTTTCTTTTAGAAACAATATTCCCCTGATATCTGAATAACCAACCTCTCCTCCTTCAAGTGAGTGTTCACATGTGACCTTCTCCATGAGGCCTAGCTTGACCACCCTGTTTAAAATTGTGCCCACCCATCCCCCCAGACATATGTACACATATCTCCTGATGTGCTCCTCTATTTTTTCATTATCTATAGCACTTAACCCCCTTTTTTAAAAATATATTTTATTGATTTTTTTACAGAAAGGAAGGGAGAGGGATAGAGATTTAGAAACATCGATGAGAGAGAAACATCGATCAGCTGCCTCCTGCACACACCCTACTGGGGATGTGCCCACAACCAAGGTACATGCCCTTGACTGGAATTGAACCTGGGACCCTTGAGTCTGCAGGCTGACACTCTATCCACTGAGCCAAACCGGTTAAGGCAACCCCTTCTATAGTATACTAATACTTACATATTATTTTTGTTTTGTTTTATATTGTTCCCATGTTAGACTATAAGCTTCAAGGAGGCAGAAATGTATGTCCTTTTTTAGCTTCCATTAATTTATCCCAAGAGCAGGATGTGGGCATGGAAGATTTTTAATACATACTAGAGGCCCGTTGCACGAAGAGATTTGTGCAATAGACCTTCCCTTCCCTGGCTGCCGGCACCGGTTTTCCTCCGGCACCCGGGACCCAGGCCTTTGCTCCGGCTGGAGCCTTCAGTCTTCACAGCTCCAGACGGAGCCTTCAGTCTTCGCCCCTATATATGCAAATTAACCGCCATCTTTGTTGGGTTAATTTGCATACTCTCCTGATTGGCAGGTGAGTGTAGCAGAGGGACAGATAATTTACATGTTTGTCTATTATTAGGTAAGATTTGCTGAATATGACTGATTCACTTCATTCAACACAAATATGTTTAATACATACTTGCTGAATGGTTTAATTTTGAGTGTTCTACATAGCATAGTCATCTACTAAGTAATAAAAACAATGCATAGTGTTTCTTATTAGGCAAAATAGTCAAAGTTTAACTGCCTACATTCATGTGGGTACAAAAGAAGAGAAAGGTGTAGGCACCACTAAGATGGAGAAAGATTTGGATATTATATCTTATGCTTTAAATGTATGCAAGAATAAGCATAAAAATTTTTCAGTGTATTATTGTGCTTCTTAGATCAAACAGAGTGCCTCCATCTCTATTTGGAAACACCTTCAAGGCTGGCACTGGGCCGTCTCCTTCTCCTTAATTTTCCCTCAGTACTACATGCTGTGCTTTAATTGTACCTTACTGAGCCTCTTGTTTCTGCAAACCAGCATTCTATGGTTTACCTAATTTCTATGCTGTCGTAGCAGGGTTCCAATAATCATTTATTCTTCTAGGTTAAAGCTTTAATGAATCGGGAAAAAATCTTTACTTTGCTATGAGAAATCCATAATTCCATATATCAATAACTAGGAATTGGCATAGAAAATTAGACACGTTCCATTTTGCACATCTAAAATTTGCATGAGAGTTTGAACAATTGACCTCTGATGGTTTGTTATAATGTTTACCAACTTCCCCAAACAAATAGGTTTTCTTCTCTGCCTCTCAATAATTAGGAACTTGTGAAAATTATAGTGCTTTTTAGAAACTTTAAACCAACTCACTAATTATTTTAATACAACCTTATTCACTCTGAGTTGTAAAACATTGCCAGAGAAAGCCATGTGAAATGAGCTACCTTGCTTTTGCTAACATTTATTCTCAAAACAAGCATTTTTAAATGCGGATTTATCAGAGTGCTGGTATGAACAAATTTTACCTCATCATATAATAAAATGTAAATTTTCTAATGATTCTACAAAGGGCAAATGAATCACAAAATAAAGTAACTTCCTTATGAATACAGTGGGGCCTTGACTTACGAATGTCCCGACTAATGAGTTTTTTGAGATACGAGCCGTCTCTCGTCCGATTTTTTGCTTTGAGTTGCGAGCTAAAATTCGGGTTACGAGCCAGCTTCAGATACCCCACCGCTAGTTGGCACAGCGAACGTCACAGTGAACACCACAGCATCAGCCCAGCATCACATGTCTCACTCGTTCACTTTTTGATTTGACATACGAGTAATTTGAGTTACAAGCTCCGTCACGGAACGAATTAAACTCGTAAGTCAAGGCCCCACTGTATTTCATTTTTTAGTAAATCTCATAATAGCATCTAAATAATCTCATGTTGCTTGCCTAATCTTTTAGCCTAATTCTATCCCCTTGATATCTAAACAAAATGGATAATTTTACTTAGGACTGTCTACTAATCAGTTACTTTCCATGGCCCTTTTCAGTGCTGGCAAATATAGTCATTAGGCAGAAAAGGAGCAAATCATATTTGTGCAAACATGTAAAGAGTATTTATTTTTATTACAAACACTTGTGCTTTGAAATATTACCAACATCTTAAAACTATTGCCTTGAAATTTCAGGGAGTCAAGAAATGCCTGCCATGCATACTTGATATGCTAAAGCCATGGAGCCTTCCAAACCTATACTTGTCTAAATTAGCAATCTATCCATGATTGGGATCTAATTTGAATTGTTATGAGCAGTCCTGATTGCACTACCTTCTATACCCAAGCAATGAGTGACTCTTGCTTCCATTATCCACCTCTTGCTGCAGAGAGTGAATCAAGTACTCAACCTAGGGTTATTCGCTTTATTAAGACACAACAGTGGCATGCCAATTAAATTTAAACTGTCAGATTGTATTTCATTTATTGCTATTACCATTTTCTGGGTAGTATAACCGACCATTTTTCCCATTGAAACATTTGCTGTTAGAAACTAGGAACCACTATGCTAAACAAAGTTCTAAGCTAGTAAAACAGGATATTTTTTTTAAAAGAAGAATGTAAATTTTGTAATAAGAACTTGCCATTATATAAGCCCAGTGGTTAGTTAAAAATTCATAGTACTGCAGGAATCGAGTATGTGCCCCAATGTTTGTGGAAGTGAGTATATTTAAATGTCTATGTTTTATTTTGTTCAGTGGCTCTCAAACTTTATAACCATATTTGAGATTCTTCCATCACTTTACTGCCTGAGTAGCAAGAATATGAGTTCCTTTAATGTTTTACCTTTTTCTGTGAAATGACCTTCTTTAAAAGTTAAAGGATAAATGTGAAAGGCAAAAGACTCAGATATTAGAAGGCAAGACTAGTATATTCCAGGATGCAGATTTATCAACAATTATTTTATCTCCGATGTAAATCTCAATGGCACTCTTCACAGCTCATTGTGGTCTGTCATGATGACCTCATCATATTTTGAAAAGAAAATTGATCTAGCAAATTCAAGAAATTAAAATACTTTAAAAATTATTAGCAACCTATTATGGTACTTCCTCCAGGTTATTTATGTAGGGAAATATGGCATTTTCATAGGCTGTTTTAAATGTAAACAATTCATTATTTTGGAAAAACATTCTTCTTTACTTATAAAGATGAAATATTGAACACAGCAATTTGCCCAAAACATTCTTCGTATTGAAGGAAACTTGTGATGACTGATGGTATTAGATGTGCCCTGGAGAGGAGGTTACAAACCTAGATGTTCTGGCAGAGAGCAGCCATTGTTTCAGATTGTCTCAGAGATAGAAATCATAAAATAAAAGCCTCCTAATGAAATATAGGCATCAGAAAGGCAAGATTCTGACTGTTGAGACTTTTAATAACAAGTTAGCTAAGCTATTGTTTTGGCAATGTACTCCCAATTAATCCAAAAGACTTTTAATTAGCCACTATTTGGATTTCTGGTAGTCTAGTACACTAGTCTTGAATTTGGGAGATTTTAGCAGAGATGTATCATTCATTTAACACTAAATACAGTATATTTTATTTTTTCTCATTTTATTTGTTTATTTTTGTATTTCTTCTTTGACTCCTTTCCTTCTCACATTTCCATTGTTTAGATTTCATAGCAACATAACCTCTGTGTTTAGATTTCATAGCAACATAACCTCTGTGTTCTTTAACATTCCTCTTTATTAAGTACTAATGGTAATGACGACAGTGAATAAGTGAATGTTGTAACACAAAGTGCTTTAGAGAAAATAAGACATGTTGTATTGCTAATAGTGGTCCTGTGACTATTATTTAAATGCAATCATATGACTCTCTTAATATTGACAAAATGCAATACAATATTTAAAAAACCCCAACAGACTTATGAAGGCCCAAATAGAAACATTTATTATTTGATTTTATTTTTTCAAAGACTTATTGATCATCAAAGCAAAGAAATTTTACTGATATAATAGGATAGAACTCTATTTTTTATATGCCTTTCCAGGGATTGTGAGATAAAATGAAAGGCCTCGGTTCATGAAGTCAATCACTTTATTGTATTGTGCTTTATCTATTCCTGGACTGCTGTACCAAAAGCAACAGCTTTATGGTAAGATGTTTTCCTGATAGTTAACCTTGATATGTGACTTATCAGCTTACCACATGACATTCATGCTTTGTTGAAGAAAATTGAGTGTTTAATAATGAAAAGAGTGGGGATTGTAAAAATATCAGCTTTTAAGACAGCAGGGAGACAAAAATCTTTGGGTGCCAAATGGCAGTTCAAGACTCATCACAGAGTAGAAAACAAAAGCTTAAAGTGGATAGAAGCATGGTTTCTTAAATTGCCTTCATCCTCCCTTTTAACCAGGAGAGTCATCTCACGTGTAATATGTTGTTTCTGAGGATCAAGTTTGTGGCCAGTTTAATCTTATGTTTAAATCCCGTTTCCACAATATACTTGTGTGGCTTTGGACAAGTTATTTACTATCCCTAGGGCAATAGCCTCCATTGTAAAATAAAGATACGGGATTATTGAGAAGATTGAAATGAGCAGAATTTACTATGTAAATTGTTAAAAACATGGGTAATGCTGGAGTAAGAGACTCTAACATTGAATTTTGATGATTCTGGGTTCCTCAGTAATAAACTATATTCTTGGAGCAAGTTATTTAACCTCTTTGAGGCCCATAAATGTTATATGATGCTAAAATTTCCTTTGCATTTTATGTTTACAATCCTTCTGCATTGACTAAATATATGTTTCTCCTTTCAGAATTCACATGCTGAAACCTATTCCCTCAATGTGACGGTATTTGGAGATGGGCCTTTGCAAAGTGATTGGTGCCCCTATAAAAGAGACCCCAGAAATCTCTCTTGCCCCTCCCAGTAGGTAAGCCATATATAAACCAGAAAGCAGGTTCTCACCAGACACCGAATCTTCCAGGGCCTTGATCTTGAACTTCCCAGCCTTGTGAACTGTGAGAAATAGATTTCTGCTGTTAATAAGCCACCCAGGCTAAGGGGCTGTGTTACAGCGGCCCAAACAAACCAAGATACCTTCATAGAAATTCAATAGAATTATGAGTCCCCTAGGGTTCCTTAATCCATAAACAAATACTTTGTGGCTTAAAACAATACCCATTTACTATCTCATAATGTCTGTGGGTCAGGAATTTGGGCAAGGCTCCCTGGGTCCTCTGCTCAGGATCTCTTAAGGCCAAAATGTAGGTGTTAGCTAGGCAGGAACTAATGGTCCTCTTACAAGCTCCCATCATTGTTAAAAGAATTCATTTCCTTGCGCTTGTGGTACTGACATCCCTGTCTTCTTTCTGAATCTCAGCTGGACATACTCTTCAACGGAGAGCTAAACTCCCGGGTCACTAGGGAGTGAAGTGGAGGTTCTAGGGGCACTGCTGAAGGAAGCATTTCAGAAGCCCTGGTGGGAGGATGGTACATGGAAGATTTTCAGGGAGTTTCAATTCTTTGGCT
Organism: Myotis lucifugus; assembly: GCF_000147115.1. Classification (NCBI taxonomy): domain Eukaryota; kingdom Metazoa; phylum Chordata; class Mammalia; order Chiroptera; family Vespertilionidae; genus Myotis; species Myotis lucifugus. Next base: position 739,657 of record NW_005871257.1, read on the forward strand.
TCAGTGTCCCATTCCCCCCAAGCCAGTCCTGAAAGAGGGAGTTTCAGCAGAGCCAGAAAAAAGGCCAGTGTCCAGAACATCCATTCCATGATGTAGCCGGGTGTAGTTCAGCAGTCAGGCCAGCTTAACGTCCATTAGTCCATGTGTGGAGCCCCATGTGGCCATGAGCCATGCTCAGAGGACCATGTCCCTGCAGCAGGAGCCCCAGGAATGCCAGGGTCCTTGGAACCAAGAGAAAGTGGCTCCTTTATCTAGAAGTTTATATATGTAGATTTTGAGTACTTGAGGTGACCACTTCTATCTTGTCCAATTACTGGTTTCTGGTGTGATTGATGGGCAAGCACTTTTCTATGCCATTCAGACCTTACTGGGCATTCATCTAAACTGCTTTTTTCTAGTTCCTTCCAATCAGTCATCAGGGAACAGACTTGGAGACTGCTAAGGCAGATTTTTCGCAAAGCTGTATTAATGACATGCCTATGCTATTTGGTCTTCCTTTTCACTCCTTTTCTGTGAAATAGTAATGAGGTTATTACAAGGCATCACTCTCGTGACCTTTACATAACATAACAGCTTACATCAAGGTCAGCAAGATAACTTACCTCTTCAGAAATAATCTAGGCCTATTGTAGACCTAAAAAACAAACAAACAAATAAATCCTATATAATAAAGAGGCAGTATGCAAATTGACTATCACACCCTCACACAAAAATGGCCACACCAATGTGGTCAGAAGATGGCCATGCTCATGTCATCACAAGATGGCCATCACAAGATTGCCTGCAGGGGAGGGCAGTTAGGGGCGACCAGGCCAGGAAGGAAGGGCTGAGGAGGGGGACCAAATCTGCAAGGGAGGGCAGTTGAGGGTGATCAGGCCGGCAGGGGAGCAGTTAGGCATCAATCAGGCCGGCAGGAAGAAGCAGTTAGGGGCTATCAGGCAGGCAGGTGAGCACTTGGGAGTCAACAGTCCGGATTGTGAGAGGGATGGCCAACTGCCAGTGTAGGCCCAATCCCACAGGGCAGTTAGGGGTGATCCCAAAGGGATCAGGCCTACACCGGCAGTCGGACATTCCCCGCAGGGTCCCAGATTGTAGAGGGTGCAGGCTGGGCTGAGAGACACACCCTCCCCCAGTGCACAAATTTTGTGCACCAGGCCTCTAGTAAATAAATAAAATAAAATAAAATAATAAAATAAATAAAATAATAAAATAAAATAAATAAAAAGTAAGTAAATCTTCCTTCTAATTCCAAACCAAAAATTTTGGTCTTCAGTTATATCTCTACTAGAGGCCCAGTGCACAAAAATTTGTGCACTCAGGGGGTCCCTCAGGCCGGCCTGCACCCTCTCGCAGTCCAGTACCCCTCAGGGAATGTCCCCCTGCCGGCTTAGGCCTGCTCCATGGGGAATCGGGCCTAATCTGGCAGTCTGACATCCCTCTGGCAGCCCGAAACCCAAGGGGGATGTCCAACTAACAGCTTAAGCCACAGTCAGACATCCTTATTGCTGCTGAAGAGTTGGGAGAGTTTCCCGCCACAGCCACTGCACTCACAGCCATCAGCCTGGCTTGTGACTGAGCAGAGCTCCCGCTGTGGTAACGCATTGACTACCAGGGGACAGCTCCTGTGTTGAGCATCTGGCCTCTGGTGGTCAGTGCGTGTCATAGCGACCAGTCGTTCCCTGTAGTTCCTCTGTTAGGGTCAATTTGCATATTACTCTTTTATTATATAGGATAGTAGTGCTTAGCAGAGACTATGACAAGTAGTAAATATTCCATATATGCTGCTTATCATGTAAATTATTTAGCACAGTAACTAATAACTCTTGGTAAAATTCCCTAAAGAGTAACTTTTATGATCACGTTATTTCAATTTCTCAGTAAGTTGATATAATGTGTTTTCGTTATCAAAATATTCAATCCCAGTGTTATTTGCTTTTTTATCAATCAATCATCAACATTCAACATCTTCTTTGACCAACTGGAAATTCTGTATTTCTTGCTTGATTGAAGCTCATTGTAGTAAATGAAATATTCCTATACCCAAACAATTTTAGTTTTAAATAAAAAATTATATATTGACTAATTTTGCTACAACTTTTTGAGGAAAAAAATCCTTTTTATTTTATAGATAAAAGTTTATTAACACCAAGACAATTAAGTATTATTTTTATCTGGCATTTGGAATGTGTTCCAGTTCAGTGGACTATTCAACTGTATATTGAATGTCATGTTCAATATGTCTCTTCCTTTAGTACTTTGTGAAACTAAAAAGTCAATATAAAATTTGATTTTAAAGTTAAACATTTTCTAAGTAGTTTAAAGATTAATTTATGAAGATTACTCGATTACTTGTATTCTAATTGCTTAAAAGCCCACTCCATACAGTGATATATTAGGTGGGGATCAGTTGTTGAAATTGTCTTTGATTCTCCTTAGCTGTACACCACTTCTTTTCAGTTTCTTACTACTATAGCATATTTCTTTCAAACATCCTGTGGTTACTCTGTGCTTATTTCATTAACACTAAGATGAGGTACTTTTCCTGGTTATACTTTCCTCCATTGACCAAATTAGAGGAGATTGTTTGATTCCCAGAGAATTTACAACTATACTGAGTCTAAATAGCTGCCCCACTTAAATCCATTTTGCAAAAATATAGTTCTAATATGTACTACAGTTCATTAATATCTGGATTTATTCAAATTAAAAGCATAGTTAGTGTCCTACACTTGGGAGAATTGCATAGCTGAATGGTCAGTTTTAATATAAGCATAAGCCTGTAATGGAAATCTATTTTCACTTAAAATTGTACTATAGATATTACATTGTATAAATTATTTTATTTCCCTTAGAAGTCATTTACATTTATTCTCAATACTTAGAAGTGACTACATATGATACAGTAGCTCAATCTTTGTAACAGAACCTATCAACCTATCAATCACTAATTTTTAAATCAGAGTATGAAAAACTTTGTCTCTTAAATGTTCATATTTGCACAACTCAATACCAAAATCAAATCCAATATTTTACTCTGACCTTTTTATTTCTATTATTGGTATATTTAAAGCAATGCATTTTCCCAACATTTTACATTTATCATTTAATAATATGTTGTCATTGAAAAGAGACCTATTTATGTCACAGAATTCTGTGGCTGAGAGCAGTTGGTTCTTAAGTAGTTCTGTAGAATTAGTGGGAAACAATAACCAAAGTATTAGAAAGCCACAAATATATTAAAATCTTAGCAAATTTACATTGTCTATTGAGAATGTTCCATCTGTTATTTGACAGTGATTTTAGTTCCAGCTTTAAGATCTAATGTTTGGATGATTTAAGCATCACTTTAATTTAGCTGCATAGGCATAAGTTAGATAACAAGGATTTCATACCTTTTCAAATAAATTTATGCATAAGTTGACTGTAAACTAATACATGCTGGCATATGCTCATTCTATATTTATTCCCAGATACTTTAGTGAATTTTTAACTGAGGTTTACTGACATATGCCAGATTAATTTATACTTTACTTAGAAAGTATCCTTTCACTTAATCTTTGAGAATACAACACAAATTGCATAAATTATTTCAATCAAGACTTTTTGTTCCAAATCAACTATCACTACATTTTTAACACATTCATCACCTTACATGTTTATCTGTTTGTGTGTTTGAGAACATTTAAGCTCTAGTCTCTTAGCAAATTTAAATTACACAGTACACAGTAATTATAGTTCCATATTATACTGAGAACTTACTCATCTTACAGCTGAAAGCGTTCCCTTTTACTAACCTCTTCCTATTCCTCCCACTTCCACTCCCCAGCCCCTGGAAACCACTAATTTACTTTTTGTTTCTAGTAGTTCAACTTTTAATTTGTATTCTGCATATAAAAAATAAATTTGTCATTCTCTATCTGGCTTATTTCACTAAGCATAATGACCTTAGAGTCTGTCCACATTGTTGCAATGGGCAAGATTTCCTTCTTTCTCATATTTTCCTCATCCATTTATCTATTGATGGCACTTAAGTTTGTTTCTATATCCTTGTTATTGTGAATAATGCTGCAGTGTACATTGGAGTGCAGATTTGATACCCTGTTTTCATTTGCTTTCACTTTCATCCAACCAGAAGTGGGATTGTTACATCATGTTAGTTTTATTTTTCCTTTTCTTTTTTTCTTTCTTTCTTTCTTTCTTTCTTTCTTTCTTTCTTTCTTTCTTTCTTTCTTTCTTTCTTTCTTTCTTTCTTTCTTTCTTTCTTTCTCTCTCTCTCTCTCTCTCTCTCTCTCTCTCTCTCTCTCTCTTTCTCTCTCTCTCTCTCTCTCTCTCTCTCTCTCTCTCTCTCTTTTCTTTCTTCTTTCTTTCTTTCTTTCTTTCTTTCTTTCTTTCTTTCTTTCTTTCTTTCTTTCTTTCTTTATTTCTTCTTTCTTCCTTCTTTCCTCCCTTCCTTCCTTCCTTCTTCCTTCTTCCTTCTTCCTAACACTAATAAAATAAAGTAGCTATTTAATTTAAAGGAGTTATTTAATCTTAAACAAAGAGAACTTCAGTGCAAGAAAAGTTATAAAGAATTTAAAAATAGCATTACATAATGACAGTGTCCATTTCTTCAGGAAGATATAATAGTTCTAGTGCTTTTGAAGCTAACAATAGTTGCCAACATATATGAGGTAAAACTGATGAAATGCATGAGAAATAAACAAATCCACTATTAAAATTTGTGATTTATATATACATCTTTCATTAATGGACAGATAGTGTATTTAAATATTTATAGTATTTTATATGTATAGTACATACAGGAATTAATATACACATAATTTTTTGGCTCTGTCAGCTGAGAAAGCCTAGAAGCAAAGACATCCCAGTAGCAGTCAGCACACATGGCACCCACAAACTCTCACTCAATGAGGGTGGGTTGTCAAAGGGACACTGGAGCTTACCGAAAGAACTTTTATTGGCCAAAGTTGAAACACTTTTAAAAACAAAATAATGAAGTATTGGATTATAACCAAAAGTACAAAACAAATATCCATGATTCAATTTTTATATAAACAGATTTTTGATACAACAAACAAATAATAGAATGGGTGAGAATAGACAAAATCTCTTATGTAAAATAATTCCAAGTAACTTATGTAAAAACCGAACCCTGAGGTTGTAAAATACATCCTTCTGCATTAAATGCGGGCTGTGCATAGAAGTATATTTCCACAATGTACAGTATGGGTAGGGTTGGGAAAAGAGTAAGTTTTCAGTGGAGAAACCTGACAAGGTCAAGCCAGGTGTTTAAGTTCAACATCAACAGTGATTAGTCACGTTGATACTATGTATCATTGGTATAATGTGATGAAAATGCAGTTAAACTCCGGTGTTCCTCTCAAAAACCCAAATCCCAGTCTAATCATGAGAAATACATCAGACAAATCCCAATTAAGGAATATACCACAAAATACTTTACCAGTAGTCTTCAAAGCTGTGGCCATCAGAAGCAAGAATAGTCTGAGAAACTGTCTCAGCCAAGAGGAGCCTAAGGAAACATGAAAACTAAAGGTAATGTGATATCTGGGACATAATCCTGGAACAGTGCAAAGGCATTAAGTAAAACTGAGAAAATATAATAAAGCATAGACTTCATTTTATAATGATCTATAATAATAAAAGCATAATATGCTAATTAGACTGGACAGCCAAAAGACCTTCTGGACGACATTTCGGACGACCTTCTGGAGGAAGCTGAGGCAAGCCAGCACAACTGCGAGGGCCGAGCCCCTTGCACAGATTTCATGCATCAGGCCTCTAGTATTTTAATATTGGCTTATTAATTGTAATAAATTTCTCATACCTTTGAAGATGTTAATAAGGGAAGCTGGATGTGAATCTATGGGAATTCTTTATACTATCTTCTCAAATCATTTGGAAATCTAAAACTTTAAAATTAATTAATTAAAATGTAAAAATAAGTTTTCTGGTAATAATGCACTAAATCAGTAATAGGAATAGCAAATGATAGGAATTATTTTGTGCCCTGCTCTGTTCTAGATACATGGAATACCAGAATGCACATTATTAAACACAATGAACCCACAGAGAGATAGTATTCATTTTACAGGTGAGAAAACTGAAGCACAGAGAGGGTAAGTACCTTGAAAAGGACAGAGCAACTAAATAATAGATTCAGAACACAAATCCAGTTGGTTTGGTTGCAGAGGGTGTTCTTCATGGCTTCACTGTTCTGTCTCTTGAAGAAATTGATCATAATTTCAATAAATGGTTTCAGTTTGAAAACAGTGATCAAGACCAGGGAATCCAAAGAGCTAGACACTATGAGAGTCACCCATAAAACAGTCAGTAATGCCCCCAAAACCCTTGGGTCTGGCTCTTTTAAAAATTTTCCATATCGTTTATTTTCCATCTTCTACTTTTCCCTATCCCAGCCCTGTATTTGTAATGCCTCAACCTACTTTTTGTTTCTCTTCCTGACTTTTGCTTTCTTAAGCTTTCTCACAACTGCTATTTCATTATTTTAAAATACCTCTCATTTATCTATAAATAAGAAGTGCTTGATATCTCTCAGTGGTTTGTTGTTAATCTTATTGGTAACAGCAGACTCATCCTAAAATCAGGCAGAAAAATAGACATTGGTGAATTTGTCTTCTAACCTCTTCTACAGTTCTACATTCCAAAGCTCCTTTATGCCTAGAACTGCCACATGCCCTGCATGCATGTTCACTTTGCTACTAGTCTTTATTGATTAAAACAATTAAACATTTTATCCTATCAAAAATTAAAAGAATCTATTTATATGCAAATGAGTATAAGAAGCATGAGAAAAATTTTCTAACTTATCCTCGAGCCAAAAGAAGTGATGATGAAATATGCATCCAAGCGATTTGGCCTATATTTTAAAATGCTTTCATATTTCTACAATTTAAGAAACAGAATTAATTCCAAATGAAGTTAATAAGACAACTAGGATTTATGATCATATGTGCAAAATAACACCATAAAGTTTTTAAGCCAATTTTAATTTTAAAAAATCTTACTATTATATGACTAAATTGTAATAGGATCATGCTAAGTCACTTATTTTTTTTAATAAGTCTTTACTGTTCAGATTATTACAGTTGTTCCTCTTTTTTTCTCCCCAAAGCTCTCCTCTACCCGGTTGCCATCCCACCCCATGCCTTCCCACCCCGCCCCCACTGTCCTCATCCATAGGTGTATGATTTTTGTCCAGTCTCTTCCCTCACCCCCCAACACCAACTTCCCCCTGAGAATTGTCAGTCCACACCCTTTCTATGCCCCTGGTTCTATTATATTCACCAGTTTATTCTGTTCATCAGATTTTTTATTCACTTGATTTTTAGATTCACTTATTGATAGATATGTATTTGTTTTCACTTTGTTGTTAATAATTTTTATCTTTAACTTTTTCTTCTTCTTCCTCTTCTTAAAGAATACCCTCCAGCATTTCATATAATACTGGTTTAGTGATGATGAACTCCTTTAGCTTTTTCTTGTCTGTTAAGCTCTTTATCTGACCTTCAATTCTAAATGATAGCTTTGCTGGGTAAAACAATCTTGGTTGTAAGGTCTTACTATTCATCACTTTGAATATTTCTTGCCACTCCCTTCTGGCCTGCATAGTTTCTGTTGAGAAATCAGCTGACAGTCGTATGGGTACTCACTTGTAGGTAACTAACTGTTTTTCTCTTGCTGATTTTAATATTCTCTCTTTGTCTTTTGCCCTTGGCATTTTAATTAAGATGTGTCTTGGTGTGATCCTCTTTGGATTACTTTTGTTTGGGGTCCTATGTGCTTCCTGGACGTGGAAGTCTATTTCTTTCACCAGGTAGGGGGAGTTTCTGTCATTATTTTTTTAAATAGGTTTTCAATATCTTGCTCTCTCTCTTCTTCTGGCACCCCCATAATTTGGATGTTGGTACGCTTGAAGCTGTCCCAGAGGCTCCTTACACTATCTTCATATTTTTGGACTCTTTTTGCTTTTTGCTTTTCTGGTTGGGTGTTTTTTGCTTCTTCGTATTTCAAATCTTTGACTTGATTCTTGCAATCCTCGAGTCTGCTGTTGGATCTCTGTATATTATTCTTAATGCTTAATTTCTGATTGGTCCTTTTTCATATCCTTGAGGGTCTCACTAAATTTCTCGGAGGTTTCTAGAAAATTCTTGAAAAACCTTATAAGTGTGGTTTTGAACTCTATATCCAGTAGTTTGCTTTCCTCCATTTCTTACATTTGTGACATGTTTCTTTGTCTCCGCATTTTGACTGCTTCCCTGTGTTGATAGAGTGCCTTTCTGTGCTAGGTGTCCTATAGGGACCAGTGGCTCAGCCTCCCCAATTACCTGAGGTGGACACTCTTGGTGCACCCCTTTGTGGGCTGTGTGCACAGTCTTGTTGTAGTTAAGCCTTGATTGCTGTTGGTATCACTGGGAGGAATTGACCTCCAGACCAATTGGCTGTGAGGACCAGTTGTGTCTACAATGGGAGAACTGCTATGCTGGAAACACCCTTATGGGGCAGGACTTGCTTCAGTGGGGCTTTGGTGCTCACTGAATCTCCCCCTGAGTGTGTCTCTTATGTATCTGAAGAGTTGTAATCTTGGTTTGGTCTCACTCTGACCACTGGGTACACTGGCTCTTGGATCTCCAAGGAGGTGCAAAGTCAGCCACTGCCTGAGGCCACCCAGCAGGAGCTACAGAGAGATCTGCAGATCCTCCTCTTTGGTTGGGGTTTGGGAGTGCCCAGATGAGGTGCAGCTGTGAAGCCATGCAGGCTGTTGAGGAGCCTTAGTCCTTCTTTTGGAAGCTCTGGGGTTCTTTGACCCAGCTGCAGTTTGTTAGTTTTTAAATTGCTAAAGGCGAGGCCATTCATATGCAAAAGCCTCACCACAGCTTGGGTGGGGTTGTAAATTGGGTGGGATTGGGTCTCAGGGAATCACAGGGCAGTACAAACAGCAATCATTGTTTGTCAGCCCTGTCCCAGATAGGTCCCTGAGTCTCTGTGTCCCATGGCCCAGTGCAAGAACAATGAACACTGCGAGCACCTCTGAAAGAAAACCACCTCGTGTTCCAGCCCGATGCCAGTCAAGTTTCTCCTCATATGAGTCTGGGTCTCCCGAGTCTCGCCCAGAACTAGAGTTCAGAGCAGTCCGGAGTTTGTATCTCCCTCCCGATTTAAAAAGACCACAGCGTACCCAGTTGCTAGCCTGTTTCGTGTGCTTCCATACCTCTGCTCTTCCGCACTTTTGCACCTCCTACCAGGCTAGATGCGCTTTTCTCTTTTCCTCTAGTTGTTGAACTTCCACTCAGCCAGCCTTCACATGGTTCCGGATGATATCTGTTTTGTCTTTTAGTTGTAGTTTTGATGTGATTGTGCGAGGCAGCAAGTTCAGGTGTTTACCTATGCCGCCATCTTGGTTCCTCTTGCTCAGTCACTTATTATCGTTTTATATTTCCAATAGAGCAAAGACTTTTCCAGAATAGTTATATGGCCACTAAATTTGCCTCTGCACAGTCACCTTTGCATTTTATGCTCCATGCTTAGCAATTTTTATGCAATAGTAACCAAGTTAGCTCTGATATATGCCAGATATGTTAAAATAGTAAGGTTTTTTAGTTTTCAAGTATTTTACATTTTATTTACCTTCTGATTTAAAAACTTAAACTTAAGGTCACACCTTTAAGTTTGTTGTACTATATACAGATCTTGCAGAATATGACTATGAAAAGATACAAATTTGTCCATGCCCCCACAAAAAATTTACTAAAAAATCATCTTCATTAATACATATACAATTTTTGTGAAGATAGGACTGTCCAGGTTTTCTAAGATACTTTCAACGTGATCCAAGGCACAAAATGTACACTATTGTGAATACACACACGAACATACACACATACACATATGTATATGTCTTTTTCACATTAACACACTGTTTTAAAAAAGAATAAATTTACATCTTGATTTTAACTTAGGACAAAGCTACAGATTATTAATAAACTAAGCTAAAACATATTATCTGTCTTTTCTTCCTGCTCCACCTCTTCTCTCTCTCTCCCTCTCTTTTTCTTCTCCTTGCTAATCTACATTTGCAAATATCAACAGATAGCTATTTATAAAGACCCTGCTGCCTGTAAAAATCAATCCAATTATGTCTTTTCCCACAAGCATGTTTTTTCAAATAACAACATCCTGTATGAGAAATCAATGCATGAATCAACAAATAATCATTGAATACCTAATAGAGCTGGCTATAAATACACGGCTTATTTTCCTTCTGATGATCTGAAAGGAAAGAGTAATTACTGAGGAGTCAGTCCCACATTTATGGGCTGTAACTTTAGTACAGTCACAGAGCTGATAGCTTCTCAGCAGGAAATATCACTAGCTATGCTCATGTTTCAAAGATAAATGCATATCTCTATCAGTGTTTAATAGTGTTTAAGCCCCTTAATGCATGTAGTCTGGTGAAATGAAGCAGTCAGCAATAGGTTGAGTAGAAAAATAGTTTCCCTGGATATGCCCCTCCCAGAAATATAGTCGATTTAATCCATTTGGTCATAACTTCAGTTAGAATTTTAAATATCAAATGGACAATCCAAAGGAGGCCCGTGTAATTCTCCCTATGGATTGCCTTCCATGAAGCTTTTAATATGACTCGAGTATTTAGTATGAGTCAAGAAGCTTTAGTTACTCTAGTAATCACAATCATTTTTCTTAACTTTTCAATCACTTCATACTCACCCATGTATTTTATCTTTTTCCTAGCCTCTTATTTAATTTGGGGGGAAAAGTCTTTCTTTTGTATGTGTGCATAGTACCTGCATTCTATTGCTACCTACACTATACACCTTTACCTGTTTATCTACAGAGGCAGATGTTTCCATTGGCATCTCCAGCATCCTTTTCTCCTTGACCATCAGCTGATTTTTATTTGGTTATCCATTTATCCACAACTCTTTGATCATATGGTCCCAGTGAGAGGAAGGGTTCCACCTCCCTGTACCCTGTTCCATGCATTGAGCCCTGGACTGACAATGAATCATATATTTTTATACCCAGCTGGTGGTTGAGGATTAGCATGTAATATAACTGAAGTCAGAATTTTTCAGAAATTTTTCAGAGATTATTTTTAAAAATGAATCAAATTTTATAATAACTTTCTGTTTGGAGAGGTAGCAGCCATCTTACTCCTACCACAGGATGTATGTTTAGAGACACTTATGGATACCACTCAGTTGCTGGAAATAAAGCAAAATATAAGAAGTAATGATGTTATTGAGGAATGATATAAAATTATTTTCTTATAGCCCTACATTCAGTGATGCCCGAAACCCTCCCAATCTCATACTCTGTTATTACATAAGCCAAGAAAATCTCGTAACTCAGGCCATGTGAGGTTGTAAATTATTTCTCTTTCACGTTAAAGATTCTTAATAGAGTTATTTAAATTTTCAGAATTTTTAATCCTCAGCTTTAAATTAAATAATAAACCATGCCCTGTTTACTCTGAAATGATAAAGTGTTCGCAAATGTGTTTTGTAAACGGTGAAGCACTATAGAAAAATAAAGCATTGTTACACTGTGATTGTACTGTTAGATAAATATTTACTGTTAGTATTATTTGTCTGCTTTTACTACTAGAGTTTTAGATTGTAGGCAGGACTTCTTTTCTAATCAAACATTTGTAGGTCCCCCCAATCATTTTATTCTCCCAACTGTGTAGACAGAAAAACTCAAGGATCACAAAACCGTGTTGCTTGCCGAAAGCCACACTATTGTGTGGTAGAATTAGTTATCAAATACCAGTCACACTTTGAAATGAATTCCTTTAACTAGACTCACTAATGCCTGTTGGGATACTTGGCCACCCTATTTTGACACCTGCGACTGACTACCTACCAAAGGAACGTAACGGGGTACACTATTTGCATAGGTAGCTTTAGTTATCAGCTTGGACTTTCCACCAGAAGCCAAGGCTGGCACTACCCTCTACTCTGAGATCTGTTCTAGAGTCTGAGCTTATTGATGTAAAGTCTGGGCTTTTGACAGTTGCCTGAAATGATGTCAGAAACCCTACCAGTCAGCTGTTCATAGGCCCAGAAATGTTTCAAAGAGCATTTTTCCACACCTGGATTATTTCAAACACATGATTGTGAATAGCTTTTGAAATAAATCCTTTTTCTCTGGGAAATTCAATTATAAAACCCAATGTGAAAGAGCATGTAGCTATGTCTTTAAAAAGAGGAAAGAAAAGAAAAATGGAAGCCAGGTCTTCTTAAGTCTTATCTTTGTGTAGTGAAAATGTTGGTCTAAAATTGAAATCTATAATTTTTGTTTGTTTTGTTAATCCACACTGAGGATATTTTTCCACTATTTTTTTTTGAGAGAGAGAGGAAGGGAGGGGAGAGAGAGAGAGAGAAACATTGATGTGAGAGAGACCATCAATTGGTTGCCTCCCCAGAGGGGCCCAGACTGGGGCCCGGGATTGAGCCTGCAACCCAGGTATATGCCCTTATCCACCAGGAATATAACCCTTGACCTTTGGGTGCAGAGGCTGATGCTCTAACCACTGAGTGAACCAGCCAGGGCAAAATCTATCATTATAATCCATTACACAGAAACCATCAGGCCTCAGTAAAATAAAGATGCCAACTGGCCCTAATCCTAGCACTCAGTGGAGTAGCACCAAGTACGGGGATTCAGTGTGGGGTCGGCCAGGTCTCCTCAATGACGGCTTTCTCCAGAGAACCCACAGGACCACGCATGCTAGGATTTTCTTTGCTACAGCCAGCTTCAGACCATAGTACTCGGTTGTCTTACTTTACAAGGAAAAGGAAATTATTCCTCTCCTTATCCTGAGGCAAACTTGCCCCATGAGGTAAACTTCAGGTGTCAGTCTTACAAAGGCAAGATTTATCCTGGAGAATAAAATGCAGGAGACTGGGGGCTTCTCTGTGAGCCAGTTCATTAGGGAAAACAGACTGTTGTGAAGAACAAAAGGAAGATCCCAGAGAGAAATAGAAGAGAGGCAGGGAGAGGAAAAAAAACACAATAGGCAAAATAAATAAAGGAAAACCAGTGTTAAATTGTTAATGAGTGGAATAAACTGACACAGGAAAGACAGAGAAAAGACTCAACAATAGTTATAGTTTATTCCCCAAAGAAATTAATCTCATCTCTCAGAGCCACTCTCTATCCTGGTGCTGGCGGTTAGGCTGTTTAATGATGAATCACAGGACTCCGTCTGTGAGGAATTCACAGGCGTAGGTAGGAACAAGACATATTGATAAGTTTCACTAAAATAAGATAAAAATGTGTAGTGTTCCCACGGAGCTCTTGAGTAGCTGTATGGGCCTAAATCTTGAAGGCTGCCGGCCTCCAAATGGCCTGAACAGCATGTTATGTCTCTACATTTTCACATGCCACAAACAGGCTTGCTATATACAGATTTATGACCACATTTTTTTACTTTTAATGCACAGAAAGTGGAAACTTAAAGGGGCCTGGAAATAGCAAAAATCTGTATCATGCAGCTGACAAAATACTGTGATGATGTCTGTTCCTAGACGTTGCCATGTGGATAGGGGTGCATACCTTTTGGAAAGGTAAGAAATCAAATGTAGTGAGAGTTGGAGAGCCTCTAGGGCAGTGGTTCTCAACCTTCCTAATGCCGCGATCCTTTAATAGAGTTCCTCATGTTGTGGTGACCCCCAATTTCATTGTTACAAATTGAACATAATTAAAGCATAGTGATTAATCACAAAACAATATGTAATTATATATGTGTTTTCTGATTGTCTTAGGCGACCCCTGTGAAAGGGTCGTTCGACCCCCAAAGGGGTCATGACCCACAGGTTGAGAACCGCTGCTCTAGGGCAAGCATGTCAAACACAGAGGCTAACAGGGGCCAAATAAACAAGGTTTAAATTTGTGTGGGCCGCAAAAAAACAAAAGCTTCAATTTTCATAGAAACGTAGGTCTATTTCGATAGTGACATGCCGAATATAAAGGGCTGAAATAAATGAGTAATCGTTAATGTAAAATAATAAAACATTTTAATAAAAATGAATATTTGTTTCTTGAACATTAACTTACCAGACACTGAATAACTGCACAAATTAATAAGCACAACGCAAATACACCTATTTTTTGTGTTCTCCAAAAATGAAATATTTCCTATTGCGCACACCAAACAAGTCAGTCCAAGATAATGACATGGCAATTGGCTGCTAAAATATTCGCTGCTAGTATTAGTGGAGAGAAATGGTGTGCATATATTCTTTCTGATTGGTGTTTTGGGATTCTTGGATGGGAGGCCTTTCGCTAATTTTTTCACTAAGATGTGCCAAACAGACTTTGGTGTCAGAACAGATATGGTATTCTGGCTCTGACATAAGCAGTTGCCTTTTTCTCCTTCCTGAAACCTTTTGTTTCCCTGTAACATTAAATAGCTAGCTCTTAGATAACAAACTGATATATAAAACATTTAGCACAGGACTTAGTGTATAGTGAATACTCCATAAATAGTAGCTGCTATTATTATTTTCAAGAAATATTCCCACTATTGTCTTATTAAGGTAAATATTAAAGGATGCTTAATACTATTGCAGAAAAATTATTTAATCATATTATAATTTTAGAAAAATAAAAAAATAGTAAATCTTACAATTTACATAGTGCTGTAGAGTGCACACATTGAAATCAAATTGTTTTTCAACTTGAACCTAATTTCCCCTGGATTAACTGGAGAAGAGAGTATGGAAAAAAATGGAAAAAAAACAGAGGTTCTGAGTGATTATTCAAGGCAGAAGTTTTTATCAGAAAAGGAAAGAATGGAAGAAAGGAAAGAATACTCACTATAGTTGATTTGCAGGAGATCCAGTTAACAGATGAATTAGTACAGGTTTTACAGAGAAGACAGAAATGGTAGTATGACAGAACAATATTGGCTATTATTTTAAAGAGAATAGAATGTAAAACTAGTTTAGTATCTCAAGGTGGTGAAAGTTAACAGGGACAAGATGTGTGTTGGATTAGATCAAGATATTTATATCAGAACTTTGTGCAAAAGTCCATCCAAGCTAGGAAAAACACAACCTGAAGCATTCGGTGCCATTCAAGGGTAAAGAATGTTTTCTGCTTGTTAACCTACTGTTTACACTTCCATGTAATAATTTTACTGGTAAAATGTATGGTGACTATCCTATTGACATGTATTCCAAAGAGGGAAAATGATAATAAAATAATGATAAATTATTTTAAATATCTATACCAATAAAAGGGTAATATGCTAATTAGACTGGATGTCTCCCGGACAAAGGCACAGTGGCAGGGGGCTGAAGCAGAGGCAGTTAGGGGCGATCAGGCCAGCAGGGGAGAGTGGTTAGGAGCAATCAGGCAGGCAGACATAGTGGTTAGGGGTGATCAGGCAGGCAGGCAGGTGAGTGGTTAGGAGCCAGAGGTCCTGGATTGTGAGAGGGATGTCTGACCGCCGGTTTAGGCCCGATCCCAGGGGCCTAAACCGGCAGTCGGACATCCCCCAAGAGGTCCCAGATTGGAGAGGGTGCAGGACCCACTCCCCCCAGTACACGAATTTCATGTACTGGGCCTCTAGTATATATATAAAATAAATATAAAATATATGTATGTATATTAATTGTATATTAATAATAATATGTATATTAATATACATATATGTATGTATATTTTTTATCTATAAGATATATGTAAAAGAACTCTAAATTATTTATTTTTAGGAGGAAGCACATTTTTCTTTATCATTTTCATACTGCCACACCTGATTTAAAGCATTGATCTCTCCAGTCTTCCTGTGAATCATCCACAAGCAGCTTATATTTGTGTGACAGTGAGTTACACATGTTTCTCATCATTGAATAGTACCCTCGATCGGACTTTTTCCGATAAGGCTAAATTGAATTGATGTGATAAAAACATACTTCTTACTGGAAATATTCACTTTTCATAGACAGCATTCCAGTATCATGCACCAAAAAGGTGTGGAACAAAAATGGAATTCAACACAAGGGGAAAACAGCATTCACAGTATCAGTATTGTTGCTAATCTCAAATATCACCCATTTTAAAAGATGGCTATTGTTCTTTCTCCAATGCTGTGTCACTAGTTCCCATAGCATCCTTTCATGAGGCCACAGAAGGTGAGAGTGGGACAGACATTAGCCTGTCTCCTGGCTACCCTTTCTCCAGATTCCAGCTTGTCTTGTGTTCTCTACTCTAACAATAAAGTGAATTTACACTTTGATAAATATCCCTTAGAAATGGCGCTGGGACCCTAGCAGGAATTCCTGCACCAGAATACAATTAACTACTTTAATATCTTGAATTCTAAGGAGATCCTTATTGAGTATAATCAGAGCCCTATTATCATATGGTTACAGTCTTGAAGATGAGCTATTCATATTTTCAAGAGTTAATCAACTAAATGGTTGTGCATTAGTTCATCCCTAATTAGATACAACCTTTCTTCTCTATAAAGGGGATACAAATTGCATTCAGTTATAGTCACATTACAGATAATAAAGTATCTCTCGCCTCTGAAATGTTGAACCCATGGGTTCAATCCCCACCATATGATTGTCACTTTGTGTCTGCTAAAGACATTTATGCCTAAAAGTCATAGCACTTTTAGATATATAATCAATTTGTGCAATGCTGCTTGCATGCACATACCCTGACTAATTTCATGAATTCAATCTGAAAATTTCATTTGCCTTGATACCATATCAGGACTTATTAATAATGTGCTCTCATGAGTATATTCAAATGGCACATCGGAGCCAATAGCAGTGCTGCACTGTTTGACAATGAATATCTATGAATTTATTCTTAGTCTCCAACCTGGTTCATTTTGTGTTAAACATTAATTATTTATTTAACATGCAATTCATTAAATGTATTATCATTTTTACTTTTAAAAGGTGAGACTTGGGAGGAGCAAGCTTTCTGGAGAAGAGATGGCCCCAGGAAAAGCAAAGTTATGGAGGAAAAAATCATCTATAATGATAAAAGCATAATATGCTAATTAGACCAGACAGCCGAAGGACCTGCTGGATGTCCTTCCTGATGACCTTCTGAATGAAGCCAGAGCTTCAAGGGCTGAGCCCCTTGCACGAATTTCATGTATTAGGCCTCTAGTTATAGGATAAACAAAGATATAGGAAGAAAAATAAAAAATAAAATTTGATTAAATAAGTGCCTAAATCATACTCACCTGTGTATGCTTTTAATACTTTTTGGTTGAATAAGCAGCAGCATTATCTGTAGCCAGAAGTAAAACTAGGATTCAAAATTTGTGCATGAAAAATATATAAACCATTGGTGAGAATAGTCAAAATTATCAGACTCAAAAACATACAAAATATAGAATCTGAATCAGGCATGTAAATCAAAGAATCAGTTTTGCTGGGAAAAAGAAATGATGAAAGGGGAAACTATATGTCCTAAGAGACATTATAATTTTAAGATAACTTTCAATAAGGGCTTTACTTTTCACATCAACAAATAAATCTGGAAAAGCCAAAATAAGGATGCTTCAGAAAGGATAAAACCCTACATTTTTTTTTTACAAAGAATCATGGTTGTTTAAAAGAAAACAGACTTTAGTTATATAAATAAATACAGATAAGTAAACTGTATTCTTTCTTGTTATGAATGAAGCAAGCCATGACAAGAATTTTAATTTATAAAATATATTTTGAATTAATATTTGAAGCAGAATTATAGAAGCATGGAACTGGAAAAAAATTTAAGTATCGCTGAATTTAATTTGTTTATGTCACAGATGTGGACACTGGCCCCCAGAAGGCTTTGTTACATTACTAGGGGCACAGAAGTACTTAGTGAAGACATGTCAGCATATATCCAGTTTTCTTTACTCACAAGAAAGAGGTAATACTGTTTTCCTGTTTATTGAATGACTAGCCTGGCAGGTTTCATATCACTAGAACATGGTGATATAAACTGACCAAGTTGTTAGGAATAATATTACAGGATGTGTGGAAACTAAGAGAAGTAGCTGAATACACAAAGAAATGTGATATGTCCAGTCTAGTTCTATTGAGAGTTTACCATTAAATGCAAAGATATATATTTACTTAAAGTCCTGTTAGTTGTAGGTATTTGTTATTGAGTCACAACATACAACATTGGTCATGTGTCCCAAGAGTGTCAGTAATGCAGTTTTTCCTAAGATTGTTCTGCTATAACCTCCAGCATTTTCTTCCAAGTCACTGATACTTTTTGTATAAATTTTTAATGCTGGTGTGTTTTTAATCTACTTAAGATATCAATGGAAGGTTCTCATACAACAACGAGTGTTCTCATTCCTTTCTCATATAGCCTTTAAATGGTCGGTTGACTGAAATAATATGAGACTGCAACTGTCCAGTCATGCCCCCAAGAATGATAACCAATCATATGCATAGGAAATGACCAAACCTCACTGGACAACTGCAGCAATGAGTTTTCACCCAGTGGAAAATGTCTCAAATTCAGAGATATTTAAATATTAAGAATGTCAAAGTGTGTGTGAGAGAGAGAATGTGTGTATGTATGACTATTATATATGCGTGTACATGAACATGTTTCATAAATCTACTTGTTATAATAAAATACAGTCATGAAATGAAATATAGTATATCTCTGCAGTTACGATTGGTGTGAATAATGGAGAAAGCTCTACATTAGCATGTAGGTATGAATGATTTGGTTTCAAAAGTAGAATGTCTCTGGTTTAATTGCAAATCTATGTGCTTATTTGAAAAGCAATCTTTAGATGAGAAAAAAAATTAAAATTCACTTTAAATACATTGAAAAGTATACTACATTTAGATAAACCAAAGGAAAGCCTGGGTATTATGTTACCTGTTTAGTTATGTGGCATAATAAAGCTGATTTTAATATATGCTCATTGCACGAAGAAAAGGCAGTCCCATTTTGCAGCACTGGCGTTCCATTTCCTATCTACTTGGCCACATGAAACCTGGGTGCCTGTAAAGGCAGGATAATAACTAATCCTCTTTGGTGTTTAGAGTCACCTAATCCTTTCTGGTGCTTATCCTATTAACATTTTTTTCTCTTGTATTTAAATGTCAGTGCAGAGCACTCAAATTACTTGCATTTATTTCTGTGCTTTTTGAATTTCCCAGTTAGAAAAAGTACCTTCAGAAATGTTTGATTAAATATATGTATTTATCTGAGTTTATATTCATTTTCACAGACTTATTCTAGTTTGATGACTTTTACCTTGAATATTTTAAGCTACCTGTTTATGTTGACCATTATTTTGTAACTGTAGAATTTGTCTGCAGTGTAACATAAGCTCTTTAACTGGGCATTCCAAAAATGATTTTATAAAACTTGTGCATACTTTTAGATTTTGGTTAAAAACTTACTCGAGGTACATGAATCCAATAAAGCATATTACTGGGTATTACTTACATTAAAGGGTGTAAACCAATAAATCTTGTCTTTTGGAGAACTGTTAGTCAGACCAGGCTAAGCTGTGCTACACTAACTAGCATGCCCAAAGTTACACTGGTGTTGAATAACAAAAGCTTATTTCTCACTCACTCTAAGTTAGCAGGATTATCTGTTTCAAATAGACTTGTACTTCCAGATCACCAAGACAGAGGGCATGGGATACGGCCAGTGGTGCCTGGCTTTTAAAACTGTAGTCCCAAAGTATCACATGTCATCTTCTTCTCATTTCCTTAGGAGAAGCATTTCATGGGGGTAGCAAATAACTAACTTCAAGGTAGTTGGGGAAGTACAGTTTTCCTATGAGTTAGAAAGGGAAAAGGGAGTATTTGTAACGAGCCCTAATGCAGCTTTGCTTAAGGAAAACAGAGTAACTTAATAACATAAAATCAAGACATTGAGGTGCTAATATATGTTTAACTTTATTTTACACAAAAAAGTAGAGAATTTTTAGTGTTGTACATTTTTAATTTATTCATAAGAAGTGATTTTACATATGAATATATACACACACACACACACACACACATACACACACATGCATGTAAATGTCCATATATACATATTTTGGTGACCAAAGTGCATTTGTATGTTATTCAATACTTCAACAAACTTAGTGTACAGTATAAATATCTTTATTCTTCTTTTCTATTATGATCGAGGAAGAAACTTAGATCAGAGAATTTAAGTAAACTTTTCTAAATTACACTGTTACTAGTACATTGCAGTCTACTTCCATTAGTTTCTGGTTTTCCTACTATGAAACGCCATCTCTTAAGAAAAGCACCATTTCGCTATATGAGAAGACATTTATTTTTGTTGGTATGACTTTTCAAACTATACTCACCTTACCTTACTTTAAGTGAGATTCAAATAGAAGATTATAAATTGGGCACTTTCAGGACAATGAAATGAAACGTTTGGCAAATCCTCTCCCTAGAAAGCAACTACAAAACTAGACACAATTATCCAAATCAGCAATGTCAGGGCTCTGGACATGGGCAAACAGTGTACACCAAACTGACAAATGTTTTGACTTGAAAATCTCCTGAACTTCAGGTAAGAGCAGTGAGAGTCTATGCTTTTCACGTAACCAGTGATTTCTCATCTCACTCTCTCGGTCTGATTTTAATTCTACTAGGGAAGGACGAGCTGTGAAAACCACCAGTTTTCCTATTGGAGACAGCCCACTGGACTTGGAGCACAAAGCAAAATTGCCACACCAAATGCATTGCAAGCAAAAGCAGCAACTGCGGTAGCAAGAGAATGGGAAGGACAGTGGCTCTGCTAGTCTGAGGCTGTGGTCTGGGTTTGTTATCAACCGTTACCACATCTATTCATATTGGGCTGGATGTCCTAGCCAGTGCAGTACGGAATGTATGTCTGTGTTCCCAGAACCCCAGTGTTTTCCCTGGAGTCTGCCTGCCTGTGCACACTGGTCCAAAGAAATGCATGAGCAGGCGGAGCTTGCAGTATAAGAAGATAAAATAGTTTAATATTAAATTGGCCAATACGGAGGTGGGGAGTTTATGCCCTAAAAATTGACTCCCCAATTGTCTGTAGTTTACAGATTATACAGAGAAAAAATCACAAGACACTGTAGGTTAGGGGATATGGGGTTGTATGAGAGCTACTTGGTTGGAGGTGACATGAGGCTAAGAAATCATTTCTTTAGGTCTGCAGGACGGTTCTGATGTCTTTTCCGGTGTCCCTCTGTCTGGTCTCATGGGAAGTATTGAGGGGAAGGGAGGGGTCAGGGGGTTGTTCCTCCTGGATTCAGGAGCTGAAACATAACTTAGGTCAAGATGTTATCCTGTGACCATTAGTCAGGTCTCGGCCACTTCTTCTGCTGTCTGGGGGGTTGCTAATTATCCTGGGGGAAAGGCTAGGTCTATGAGGGGTATATATATATATAAAGAGGGATCCAGAGCTAGAAATTAAATCAAAGTTTAATCTCAGAGGGAAGTGGGGGGGCAGTTGGGAATTACCCAAAGAAATTATATGCATATATGCATAGTTCATGGACACAGACACAGACATAGTGTATAGTGTGGTAGGCCTAGGGATGGGGTCGAGTACGAGGTGAGGAGGTCAATGGGGGGAAAAAGGGGAATGTCTGTAATACTTTCAACAGTAAAGATAAATTTTTTAAAAAATAAAATAAAACTAAGTATAGTCAGCCATAAGGACCCTTGGTTTCATAGGTGTGTATTCACCTCTACTAGAATGGAAGAAGTAAAATTTAATTTATACGTTATACGATCCAGTATATAGGGAATTGTAAGAAATCTACAAAACAAACAAACAAAAAACCTAGAAGAACTAACGACAGATTTTAGATAGCTTGCAGGTACAATATTTTAGTGGACCAAATGGTAACCCCCCAAATAAGTTCACATTCTAATCCCTGGAACCTGTACATGTTACCTTATATGGCAAAAGAGTTAGTATTCTTTTAGATTACAAAAGATGGGATTAAGACTTTGAGAAGAGGAGTTTATCCTAGTTTTTGTGGATGGATTGTCAGTGCAATGCTGTGCATCATATAAGAGAAATGCATAGGGAAGTCAGAGAGAGGAGAGACACACAGAAGAGGAAGTGATGTGAAGGTGGTCATTAGAGTGACAAGTGCCTCAAACCAAGGGATGCCAAGGAATTTGTGGCAGCCACCGGGAGCTAGAAGATGCAAGGAATAGATTCTCTCCTGAGAATCTGCAGAGGGAGTGTGGGCTGCCAAGACCTTGATTTCAGAATCCTGGCATCCAGAACTGTGAAATAATTAATTTCTGTTGTTTTAAACCACCGAGTGTGTAGTTATTTGTTCCAGCAGTTTCAGGAAATTAAGACAAATGTCAACATAAAAAATTAATTGTCTATGTAAACTAGACATGAATAATCCAAAAAGAAAATTAAGCTTCGACTCCATTCACGAGAGGATGAAGAATAAAATACTTAAAAGTAAATTTAATAAAAGCATTGAAAAACTTACAAAATGAAAACAGCAAAACAATGCTGAGGAAAATTAAAGTCCTAAATAAATTGAGAGATATCCCATGAACATGGGATGTTCAAAGAGATGAGAGTAAAAATGGGCAAGAAAAATATCATAGCATAGAAAGCTAATAAAATTAATGAGCCAATGAAACAAGATTTATTTTTATAAAATATGTTAATGTTTCAATGTTATATAATAAGTAGAGAAATAAGAGAGTCGGGTGAATTGGAGTAATTGGAATAGTCAACCAGGTAGTGACAAAGTGAAAGGCTTGTGTTAGAGGAGCATATGTTAGGTAACTTTTATATTCTTTATACATAATATATTCCTGAGGGAGAACATTGCCACAACCAGGAGTGAAGATCCCGAGTTTGCCTTTGTTCAGGAGTATAGTAGGCTCACACTTCACATTCATTTAGAAGCTTAGCAGTGTGTCATTGAAGCTAAAGGAAGACCATTGTTAATT
This sequence comes from Myotis lucifugus, assembly GCF_000147115.1. Classification (NCBI taxonomy): domain Eukaryota; kingdom Metazoa; phylum Chordata; class Mammalia; order Chiroptera; family Vespertilionidae; genus Myotis; species Myotis lucifugus. The sequence continues at coordinate 762,660 of NW_005871257.1, forward strand.
TAATAAATATTAATACTGTCCCTGTGGATTAAGCACATAAATATACTTAAAACTGTAGTTGCAAGTTGCCTTAAAACTTTGATCACTATTTAAAACACGTTTACCCAAAACACAAAAAGATGCTAAAATGTCAGTAACACTTGGCAGTCTACCAGAATAATTTGTTGGCAGAGCTAAGTATTTAAGAGGAATTCATCTGGCTGGCAAGGATCAGTGGTTGAGCATCGACCTATGAACCATGAGGTCGCAGTTTGATTCCTGGTCAGGGCACACTCAGTGGGGGGTGTGCAGAGGGACTCTATGTCCAAAATACTGTGGCATCATTTACCACTAAGTGGTTTTTATTTTATGAGAAAAACAAGCAAGTGGAAATATATACATTCAGCTCTACTAAGTTATCGATATTTGAAAAAGTTCTGCCGCATAAATCTTTGGCCTGAACATGTAGCTTGATAAATTTTTAAAGTAACTTTTGCTTGAATTAAATACTTATGTATATCATGTTTACAAGCTTTTTTGCTTCAAGTTTAAAAAAAATGAAAAATATGAACTTCAAGAGTGTCAAATTGTCAAACAAATTGTGCTATTTGGCACATAAAACTGACATATGAATATCACTCTGAAAGCTGTTTTAAGAATAGATGTTGAAGGGAGAGCTAGAACAAAGTTTACATAAGGGATCTTAGTCAAAACACAGTTTAGAATTTTATTCCTAATATGAGGGTAATGGAGAATAAGAATGGAGTTAAACAGTTTCTTGCTTGTTATGCAAGTTCTGATGTTAATATCTTAGAAAATATTGACTTATAGACCTACAATGTTGGGGAAATAAATCCTCAATAGAAGGTCCAAGAAATAGATGAGTTTTTACACTGGGACTTGTGCTCCATATTCTGGCTTCACTTCCCACTTAATGCAAAAGAACCTTAAGAAAGAGAAAAAAATGAACAATGAAAGTTCATGATTTCTCAGGTTCTTTGTCATTTAATAAGCTGCTGCACATATAGGAAAAGCTTGACTTGATATTTTAGCCATATGCACCTCGAACTCATTGACAAGAGGGAGAGTTTTATTTAACTTGACATTCTTACCTCTGTTTCGTTGTGTTTTTAAAATTCAATCCCTGCACACACAACTTACACTCCTCCTTCATTGAACTATGAGCTCTTCATAAAAGACCAATTCTCCAATCCAGATAAGAAGTGTCTATATCTCTAAAAAGGCCATACTATGTGCAAATTTAAAGTTTAAAATATTATTTGTAGCAGGTTCTGATATTGCAAATGTTTGATATGAATAAAGCTTATTAGTAGATAAAAGCCTCTAGAAATACATTTTTCCAATCAGTTTCCTGCTAGGGTTTATGATGTCAGTGATAGTAAGAAATTTGATACAACTTATGGATTTATGAACTGTGGGTCAGTATTGTGTGGCTCTTCAGGATAAGCAAGACTAATGTGTGCAGAGGAAGATGTTAAGAACTGTCTTTCATTTCAACCACAGGCCAGGAGAAAGTAAAGAAATTTAATTTAAGAGAAAAACATAGCTTTACAAGTTACCTTGGCAATTTGATAGCTATCTCCATTAAGGTTCTTACTCTTAGGATACTCTTAAGTAATAGGAATACTGGCTTCAAATTTTTGTGTACATTAATTATATCAAATCATGTAGCCCAGGGGCCAGCACTAGCAAAGAATATGTACTGGTGGGAATTCATGATTTTTTTTGTAATAGATTTACCTTTCTCTAGTTATATGCATCCTCCTCTATTAATTTCAGAAGCTTATCATGGGAGCTTCTATTTAGTACATTACCTCACCCTTTGACCACAGTTGATTTGTCCTGTAGTAAGCACCTGAGCCTACTTATCCAATAAAAATGTTCCTAGGGATTTTTAGACTCCAAGAAGAGTCACAGCATTCTTTGTTGCCACCAGAATTCTAAGATATAATATTCATGAGATGTCAGCAACTATATTTTATGACATGTGGAAAAAGAATAAACCAACTTCCACAGAATAAAGATGAGAGACAAGGAAAGATTTGCATCTTAGGCTCCATCTTGACTTCCAGAAGTTTAGTTAGAAACTCTTCTTTGCATTTCTAGAGATGGCCTAGTTTCACTCCCATAAAGAAAAAGAAAAAAAATGTTGGGAATTGACCAGTGGAGAGGCTCCCTCCAGAACCCTCTCTGGAATTTTCACATGTGCCCAATAGGAGAGTTAGACTATTACTGGCTGTTTTATAATATGTAGACACCAGTGTTAACCCAGGCAAGCAACAACAATGGACAGAAAGGGTTCCAATAGTAGCCTGTATTCTTAAAGACCATGTTCCCTCCCTCAATGGCCTGTCTCTTCACTCTGAAAGAGTCAAGCCTCAGGTGAGAAAATTAAAGAGGGAGGAGGAAGTTTTTAAGCCTGGTAGAAGGAAGGAGAATTAACGAGAAAGAATATGATTTTTAACTGCATGAACATATAATGGTAGGAAGCAACCTGTAAATTTAAAAACTTCAGGTAGAGAAGATTTAACTTGGAGCATTGGTGAAGAAGAAGAAGAAAACTTTGCATTGTATGCATCTTCATCCAGTTGGGATTGCTCGTGCAAATACAATGCATCCCCTCCAGTTGAATTTAGAGCCAGCCATGTCATAATGACTGTTCATAGATGTGAGGGAAGCAGAATTTATGTACATCTATAATTCCATTAGGCCATGTGTAAGTTTGGGGTAAGGAAAATTGGTCTTATAAAAGATCAGTAAATGTGACTTAGGAATACTGACCTTCAAAATGCTGTTAGTTTTTTTCTGGATGGCACTTTAAAGAAACATATAGGAAAGCATAAGTCATAAAAAAAAAGATACTGTTCTGTCAAAATGGCCTTTCAAATCAGTCTTGACAGGCACAAAGCAAGTATGTTTTAATGTATGTACCTCATTGTCTCTTTAGCAATAAACCCAGTGACTGAAACTCAGTAAGAGAAAAAATTGGGGGTAAACAAATTCACTAATTTATGTAGGTGTCTACATATTATAAAACAGTCATTTCATTGAGTTTTATGTCTTGCATGAAATGTGAATGTAAGTTTTTAAAGCAAGGTAACAGTACCAACAGTGACACAGCTATTAAAAAACTGTAATATTTATTTTTTTTAAAGTACTGGACAGTTCTTAAGACCCCCCCCCAAAAAATATTTATATTTACTGAATTAGAACCTTTCAATTAAATTTAGAAAGCACTCAATTATATATCTTATTAAATTCTTATAAGAATCTGATGTAATTAATATTATGAACCTCACTTTAGAGTTGAGAAAACCTATGTTCAGAGAAATTGCATATCATGTTTAATGTGACAGAACTTATAATGATAGAAGCAGGATTTCAACTTAGGTCCATCTGTTGTCAAGTATATGAAATCCTTCAAAGTCTGTTTTTTTGGATACGCATAAAAATGGCACACTCCTACACTTTAACTTTCTTGAAGAAACTTCTTGGTTAGTATGAATTCAGACTTTCAATTAAGCATTTGAAATACATTCTCTGACATTTCCTTTCTGTATTTTGCATTATAAAAATAATACATTTTTTAAATTATTCAACTATAAATAGAACATGTTCTTTCAAACCATTCCCTACTTAAGTTTCAGATACATGTCCTTTCCATTGCAAAGATAAGGAATACATTAAGCAAATCTCCATGGTCATTGGATAATATTGGATGAGTTGATGAATGAAAGAAATGCATAATTATTCTTAGTACCTGTAAAAGAATCATAAATGTGTGCTACTTAATAAAATTTTGGATGCCGTTTATTTTACCAACTACAAATAATTTTAAAGAAAGCAAAGCTTTTTGGCATGAGTTGTCTCTTTAAAAGTTTCCAGACATCCTAGTTTTTTGTTCTGCTTTCCAAAACTAAGATTACCAAACTAGAAACTTAATTTCCAGTTTATGATACAATTGACTTATTGAATTTGATTTTCATACAGAGACATACATTTTCTAAAAATAAAAACTTTAAATCATATTCTTATTTCTCTTAATGTCTTGAAAACACAAGTATTTCTTTGGGAACAGAATGGGACAGCTATATATATAAAAGCCTAAGTGACCGGCCAACTGTCTGACCATCCAACCGGTAACTATGACATGCACTGACCACTAGGGGGCAGATGCTCAACGCAGGAGCAGAAACCACAGGCATGGAAACATGGAACAGACTGATGAATCTCAGAGTTTGGGAGTGGGGAGGGCGGGAAGAGATTAACCAAAGATCTCATATGCATACTAGAGGCCTGGTGCATGGATTTGTGCACCAGTGGGGTCCCTTGGCCTGGCCTGTGCCCTCTCGCAATCCAGGACCCCTCAGGAGATGTTGGAGAGCTGGTTTTGGTCCAATTCCCACAAACCAGGCCGAGAGATCCCACTGGTGCACAAATCCGTGCACTGGGCCTCTGGTCTTATATAAGAGAGTCCTCAACAATATTGTCTTGTTATTGTTCTCTGCTAATTTTTCCACTGAATTTGTTTTTTGTCATTAGTTACCACTTTTGAATAATTATAAAAATTCAAATGGAAAATACATACTATATATCTGATTTTACTAATTAGCTACTGATATCTTTTCTTCTATGGAATATTTGTTTCAGAAAGACATCATAATCCTTTATACGTTTGACACAGATACTTGAGCATAATGTAAAATTATATTTACTTTTCCTTACATGCATCAATGTCCCTCACATATTAAAATCTAACTCCCACAATATATTAGCAAATCCAACTAGCACTATCTTCAAGTGTATTGGAAAGTTATCGTTTCACATTTTCTCCACCACTATTGTCTTAGACTACCCACCACCATCTATTGCTGGGATCACTGATATAGCTGCTTAACTGGTCTCCCCAGTTCTGCCCTGGCTCATCTGGAGGTATTTCTCCAAACACCAGTTAGGTGGTTTCTTTGAAAACATAAGTCTTATTCCTGTTCTCAGCTTAAAGCCTATAATGAATCCCTACTTTATTCTAAGTAAAATCCAGAGGTTTTTTGTTTGTCTTTTTAGTCAATAAATACTTATTATTTATTGAAAGAGGAAAAATGAGCTTTCATTGGTGTGGATGCAATGAAGTTTGTCTCATTTAAGAACTTTCTGCTAGAATGATAGATCCTATTACAGTAAGGGGCAAGAGGCAAGATCTCAGGGAGCAAGTATAGATCCCAATTGGAAGCCCATGGACTATGGAGCCAGTGATGAGAAAATGCAAAGAAAAAAAAGGAAAAAGGAAAGATGGGAAGAGATTCATTCACTTATCAATATTTATTAGGTATACCTGTCCCGGATATGCCTAACAAATGGGACACAATGGGGATAAAATGTGATAGGAAGTAGAGGAAAGAGCAAAGGAAGTTTAGAAACTTACCAACCAAAGATTTCTCACCACCGATTTAATGCAACCAGGAATTCCCAAATTTGGGGTGCCACGAAGTGGGGAGACTTTAGTGACAACAGCTCACTGTGATACAGCTCAGCTATGAGACAGTTCAGTTGCAACAGCTTGAGTAGAGAGGTTCAGGCATTTCTCCACATCCTCTCCAGCACTTGTCGTTTGTTGATTTGTTGATGATGGCAGAGTTTTTATCATAGATTTCAATCTTCACTGTGACCAGACTCTCATCTAATATATCTATCTGATTTTGTGTCCTACCTCTTTCAAAGATAAACACAACCAGACACGATAAAGTGGTGAAACAGATTTTATTTAGATAACTATTGATAAAAAACAAAGAAATGAGCTTCATTCCCATCTGTGCAGAGGTGCCTGGGTATTTAAAGGGAGACAGAGGGAGAAGGGAGGAGGAAAAGCAGGGCTTAAGCAGGGTCAAGAAGTAAAAATTTACAAAAAGTAGGAAGACATGTGAAACCCATCTGGGCTTGCTAATTGGCACTCCTGGTAGTTAGTCTCCTACCCTCCCACTTATAGACAGACGTTGGATACAACAAACAGTACATTCTTTTGTCAGCTTAGAGATTTCTCCCGCAGGTACTCTGAGGGAGCCAGGGTCACCTTAGGGATGCCACTTTGAGCTGTTATAAACTCTATCAACATCTGGTCAGAGTAGAGAAGGTGGCTCAGAGGAGATTGGCTAGAGGTTGGTCAAGGGGAGAATCATTGTAACTACACAGACTTATCTTGTCCCTCCCACACTGGCCTCCTCTGAGCCACCTTCAATATGTGATGCACACTACTTCACACAAGATTCTTCAAAGAGAGCATTTCATTTTTCTTCCTTTGGAATACTCCATTCACAGGTAACCACAGGGCTTATCTCCACTGCTATTCATATCTCTGCTTATTTTTCCACTTCTCAAGTAGGCTACTTGATGGTTCATACTGTTTATTCTCACCAGCTTACCCTCTGTCCTCCTTCAGATTGTACAAATCTAGACTTCTGGCAAGATTAAATCTCAGATATTGTAGATTCTAAAAGCATTGTACTTTGGTCTTCCTTAGCACATTGAATCACAGTAAAAATTTTACATTCATTTGCAATTCTATCTGATTAAGATTTGCTTTGTTTTCCTCAAGTCATATCCATGAAGATGTGACCCTCATTGATTTTTTATTCATAGAGCTCCAGTACAATGCCTGACATCAAATGCATGCTCAACAGTTTCTAATAAAATAATTAGTGGCTAAATATGTCCAGATGATATTAGAAAGTCACAGCATTGAGGAAGCAGTCACAGAACCTCCATCTCCTGCTCCAATTGGGATGGAGAATCAGGAAGAATAAAAGACTTTAGAGTGACCTCGGAGTCCTAACAACAACCTCAGAAATGCACACACGTGTGTGGTTTACGCGTATATGTGTATATATTGGAGTGTGTTCTAGTTCTTCTAAGAAGCAGAGGTATTAAGTTTTAGTTATGTCTGATTTATTAGTTTTAAATAGAGCTGGAAAGAAATCTCACTTCAAAAGGTACCTATGGAAACTAGCAAAATAATGTTAATAAATCAGTTTACAGATTTAGTTTTATTTAATAAGTAAACAATAAAGACATGAAATAGTTTTCCCTTCCATTATTTATTTTGATAGGCAAAGATTTCCTGAGGGCCAGTCATCTTGCAACTTTCTACCATGGTTTTACCTTTGGGTGGGGGAGGGGGGAGAGGATATATATATATACCATCAGGCCCTAATTATCAGCCTGTCCTGTCCTATCAAATTAATTCTAGTATTTGCATGAACTATTTTTACACTTTTCCTTTTCTCAGCCAGTAGAAGTCACATATAGTTGCTTGTCTAACATAGGCAGTAAGTGCTAAGCCTAGAGAAAGAAATGGGCCACAATAAGACATACAGGGAGATAAATCCTTTGGGTATTCTGTTGTTGTTGTTGTTGTTGTTTTCCCAAATGAACTCAAAGTCATATAAAAATCTATGGAATATGTTACGATAACAAAAGTTTAAATGTGTCTCAAGTAATACCGAAATGAATGTTGAATGGGAAAATTGAAGTGTTTAAAATTGATGGGGGAGCTCAGTCAGCCAGATTTTTCCACCTAACGTATTTGCTTTAAAACTCAGCTAAGATGGAGAGTGAGGAGAACAAGTGCTCAACATGCAGCCAGAGCATGCAGATCGGCCTGATTGTATACTTGAATGCGACAGAGAATTAATTTTCCCGAAAACCTAAAACAACAAGGAGGAAAGGGCAGTGCAAGCCCAGGGAGGCCAAGGGCCTCTGTGTTGGTCTCCTTCTCCAATGCCCTGTATCGTTATGGTCTGTGTACATCCACAGCAGTTAGGAGTGCCATCCTGTGACTTTAGGAAAAATGTAACCTCAATGTGCTTCTGCTTCCTCATTTGTAAAACGAGGATATTCATGCTACAACATGAATACACCTCACTGGGTTGTTGTGAAGATTGAAAAATGCATATAGGGCAATTTTCTGGATTAGTATATGTAAAGCGCTTAGAATGGTGCCTGGCAGTATTTTAAGTTATAGTAGAGTTAGCTGTCAATATTAGCATACTCAAACCTTATCATCTTAGCAAAGAATATTAGAGATTCATGTTATTTTTAAGTATCTAGTCCTACTCTCTCCTCACTTTTTCTCATTTTATTTGTCTGACAACCAATTTATAATACTTCTATATAAAATTGTGCAATCTTTCCATCTCTAAAATTTAAGTCACAAAAAAAGAAATTTAAACTAAATAAAGCCATAGAGACCTAAAAATTTATTTTCTAAAATTAAACTTGTAAGTAAAATTGAGTATGAAAGAGAAACAAGCAAATAAATAGCACACAAAATAGACATATGCAAACAATATTTTTATTTAAAGGTGAACTTTCTAGAAATAACACCAGATTTTACAGTTATATTTTCAACCTCTTTATTGTCAGGAAGAACTAAATGCACAGTATATAAACATTTGGGGGTTTACAGAGGTCTAAATGATATATTCACTTGATAAAAATATGATTATATTTAGGAAAATGTCTCTTATACTGAGCATATACCAAAGCCACATTTGAGAGAAGAAAGGGCCACAATCAATTCTAAATGGATTGTAATTAAATTAAAATAAAACATGCTAAATATATTTATAGATTACTGGAGACACATCTATATACTTTGGTTAAAAATACACTACAACATTCTTCATGAGGTTTGGTATATTTCCTAGCCACAAAGGATGCCAGCAAAGGCACATTAATATAATGAATATGGGGAACTGCAAGATAAAATAGAATAAAAATGCAAGAAGGGAAATTATGTTTCCTCATAAGAAAGCATAGTTTTGACAAGTTGGGAAAGATCATTCCCTGTTCTACTGAAAGCTAAACAAAGGACTTCCAGAAAACAAAGAAAACACATATTTTTCTTAATCATAGAAACTTAGAACTCACATTCAAACCACAACAGCTGGGAAAATTGAGGCCAAGAAATTTTAAAAGTTGTACATATTTCACAGCCTAATAGTGATGGAGGAAGGACCAGATTTTAAGTCACTTGATGCATAAGTCAAGATTATGTATTAGACCAGAAAACATACTGAATCACTTAAAAATTTGTTCTTAGATAACAATGGAATTAAGTTAATTTAAAATGAAATGTGGTGAATTTCCAATAGGTGGAAAATAAACAGCACACTCTTTAATTATCAATATATCATTGAAAATTTCAAAAGACACATTAGAAAACACTTTGAGGTAAGTAGAAATGAAAACACAATGAGATATTATTGATCCATGAGGTGAGAAGAACTGGTTCATGCTACAACATGAATACACCTTGAACATGCCATGCTAAGTGAATGGAGCTAATCACAAAGGCTTACATATTGTATGATGCCATTCATATGAAATGCTCAGCATAACCCAAAACAGAAAATAGATTTGTGATTTCCAAGGGGTGGGATGGTGGTTTGGGAATGGAGATTGACAGCAAACATGTATGGGTTTTCTCTTTGGGGTGATAAAAATGTTCTAAAAATAGATAGTGTTGGTGGTTGCATTGAATGGAAAGGGTGAAGTGTATTGCATATAAATTATATTGAAATCAATTACATGTTTATAAATTATATAAGAATAAAGCTTTTTTTTCATTTGTAAAGCTTGAACTAATGAAAAAATAGCACAGCTTAAATCTGAGCTCAAGCCTATGTGATTCTAAAGTCTTATAGATTCACAGCACCAAATCACCTTCTTGGGTTTACAAGATAAAAACAAAAACCACTGATGTTTTGACAGCTTTATGCCATTTATCATATGGAAATATTCACAATATTCGTGTGTATACAGTCAAACTCCTCAACACTTGACAAGTAAGAGTTTTCTAAATAATGATACTAGAAATGGGAGGTGACAAGAGAAAGGGTAAGGGCAAAAAGAGGAAAACCAACACTATAGGAAAAATGTCACCTTGTTGTCTGTAACAGGCATTCTTATACTACAGAAATAGGCTACAGAATGCTGCTAATCTAGTATCCCAATTCAAGAGCTAAGGTTTCTCATAAAGAGCCTTATGTAGACATAGTCTAGAATGGCAGAATTTGTAATAGTATTCTTTAATTTTAATATTATTGATTTCAGAGAGGAAGGGTGAGGAAGAGAGAGATAGAAACATCAATGATGAGAGAGAATCATTGATCGGCTGCCTCCTGCATACCTCCCACTGGGGATCAAGCTGCAACCCAGGCATGTGACCTAACCAGTAATCAAACCCTGACCTCCTGGTTCATAGGTTGATGCTCAACCGCTGAGCCACACCAGCCAGGCTGAAATAGTATGCTTAATACAGGCTAATTCTTTGGAATAAATGCATTACATTGCCTGATTTGACAAACTTCTGTATTAAATATTTTAAACATTGATTTTATTTTTAACAAATCATATATTTATTTCTCATTTCAGTCTTTCTTAATGACTTTGTCTCTTTCTTTCCCACTCTTGCACACACACACACACACACACACACACACACACGCATAGATAGCTAAAAAAGCAACTTTATCATTTTGATATTTATTTGATATTTATTGAGAAAAGTTGTAGAAATCATACAAGTAAATTTTTGAAAGTTGGTATTTGTTAAGTCTTACCAAACTAGGGGGAAAAGTGGAAACCTAATTTGTGTAGGTTTTTATTGAAATTGCGGGAAATAACAGGTAAAAGAATGAAAAAGTTTTCATAAGTTTATAAATTGATACTTTTAACATAAACACAGTCATATACTTTAAAAAAATAACAGGTATTTAGATTAGAACTCAGAATTGAACAGATGTAGAAGAATTTCTTTGCCAACATTATCTGTAGTACATTTCTTTGATTGAAATGTTTAGTTAAATAAAATGCTTGTCAACTGCCAAATTTAAAGTTGAAATACGAATAAAAGACTGAACCTAACTCCATCCTCAAAAAATAATCCATTTCAAACACTTAGCTCTCTACTCAAAAGTAACTTCTCACATTAAGCAATATTTTAGGGAATAAATGTTCATACATGGTTATCTAGAAACAAATATTTTGGCCTTCAAATAATCAATAGATAAAGTTAGAAAAAAATTTATTTTTTAGGAAGGAAAAATCTAAGGGTCATTTGGAAGATATCTCCCAGTATAACACTCCAATACAGGTAAAATCGGAGCAAATGTGCTTCCTGTTTAATTTACAAATGCAACAGTGTGAAATTCCTGAACTGAATCCCTTACCTGAAGATAGTTGTATATATCATCTTATAGATATGTCATAAAATTTGTTTTAGATTTTGGAAATATGTCATCAATATTTAGCTAAGGAAAAATTGTCTAAGACCAAGTGTTTTAAGAAGTTTTCTGATTGGCTTGAAGAACTTTTCAATCATTCATTTTGTGAGTTCAGTAAGCTTTGACGTATTTGTGTTTATTGAAATTAAAAGGAACTAAAGGGTGACTTAATGAGTGAGCTGTTACAGTGGCTTTTATGGGAACTATATGTATGTAGTTTCATAATTATATTGACCTTTAAACAATGTTAGCAACTCTGCTGTCCTCACAATTATGGTCATTAAACTTCTAACGAGTTCCAAATGGACTAGATAGAAAATAAAAATTCTCCCAACATATAGGATATAGATTTATAGATGGATTATAAATCTTTCAGCTTGCCAACCAGCAAGATTAGAATGGGGATAGTGGGTCATTAGGAAAACAGCATCTGAAGAGACCACAGTGTTGAAAGGAAAACAATTCTTGATAAATGGTCTTTATTTGATCCTAATTATACTTTTCTTTGAGAAACTTATTTACTTCCATTAAAAAATCAACTTCCTAGTATGAAACTTAAATGAAACCAGGCAAAATATTATTGTTAGTGGCAGTCCATTAAACACACAAATCACAGAGATTATTTATCCAGGAGTAAAAATTCTGAGTGCCTGACCCTGCTTCATAAACTCTTTAAGAGAAATGTAAACTTTGTCAGGAGTACATGGAAGTCTTTATGGCAATCTGTTTTTATTTTCCATCAACAGATTAATAAGAAAAACATTTGATCAATAAAATTATTATTAAAATGTAGATGATTTTGTAATAACGGGTTATAAGGCTATCCTTTTTCCAGATGGAAAACATATCCTATATAATAAAAGGCTAATATGCAAATCGACTGAACAGCAGAACGACCAGTGGCTATGATGCGCACTGACCACCAAGGAGCAGACACTCAATGCAGAAGCTGCCCCCTGGTGGTGAGTGTGCTCCCACAGGGGGATAGCTGCTCAGCCAGAAGCCCTAAACAGCACTAAGCCATCAGTCAGACATCCCCCGAGGGCTCCCGGACTGTTAGAGGGTGCAGGGTGGGCTTGAGGGACCCCCTGAGTACATGAATATCATGCACCAGGCCTCTAGTATTATATGTTATATAAAATCACTAAGTTTGAAACTTTTAATAACTATGAAACCAGCTAAAAAGTCACTTTGACTCCACATCTGAATATTTTCTCTCCTTCCTTACAATTTTGCCTCAGAAAGGACTAATACATCAGAAACAGATAATTTTTGTCCACATGTTTTCTAAATGTGGCATGAAGAGATAATATCAAGCAAGGAAGATTGACTTTACTGAGATAATATGAATATTTAATCTAAGAACTCTATTATTTACAAATATGATAAAATTTGCAATAGTAAACGTCATCTACATAGATAACCACAACAATTGGAAAATCACTTAGATGATTTAGTCTAAAGAAATATTTCATGACCAGAAATTTTTACAAACACTTCCAAATTGGTAAAATTTTGCACTTATTGCTTAACTTTCCACTTTAATATTCTTTCTAAGAACTGGTTCCATTCTCCTAAATCTCACACTATATATTTTATCCATTATATTGCCTTATCAGATAATTACAGTGGAGGACATAAGAAAGGAGGAGATAGATGGTAGTCACACTATCAAATTCCTATTCAAAGCTAAGTTGCCATGTTTGGAGAAGGTCTGGGCATTTGGCAGAATCCATCTGCGCTTGGGCTATTTTGTTAGTTGTTCCTCAAATAGTTTCCGTGAGCTCCTGCAGAGTCCCATTTACTATCTAAAGGAATCAAAATTCCTTCTGCAGTATTACAGGTTTTCAACAGTCTGGCTCCAGTGTAACACTCAGCTTCCAGAGCCCCAGCACACCATGAGTTAGCAGATAACATTCCCACCACATTGACCATTCTTCTTCCTGTTCTCTGCCCTCCAATCGTGCTCATCCTCAAGCATTAGCTCAAATTCTCCCAGCTCTGAATCCTCTCCCACCTCCATTCCAGGCAGAGTTCACTGCTGCCTCCCTTATGCTTCCACTGCACTTCCAGGGCTGAACTGAAGCCATCTGATAACCCACTTGTGAAAGCTGATTATTGAATGTTCAGACACTTTCAAGCTGATTTTTAAACTGCTAGGAGCTTGAAATCAAGTATGGTGGGAATATTTACACCATGGAAATTGTCATAGAAATGCTCTCCTGACACCCCATTGCCACCCCTCCAGAGTTCATTTCCCAGCACACCACTGCTTTGCACATAGCTTTATATGGTGCATGTCCTATTCCCACTATGTTTCAGTTAAAAAATCAGTCCCTTCGAAGAAGTTGTGATCTCCCTGAGGGCAAATTCAGTGTCTTCGTTCATTTTTCTACCTCCCAGAACTCAGGAAAACTGTTTGGCAAAAGGCAGGTGATTAATAAATACATGTTTGAATAAAAAACAAACACAACATTTTAAAAACTAGTTTTTTTCCTAACTTATCTCTAATGAGACATTAGGCACATGGCATAACTACCTAAAGGTAGAGAAATATATATATATTATGTATACACACACACACACACACACACACACACATATACAATTGATAGATAGATAGATAGATATACTTTGTTTTTGTGAGGATTAAACAGATGTTAGACAAATGATTTGCAAATAATGAAAATATATTTTAAAAAGACCAGAACTATTGCTAATTTTATCATGATTGAGGCATTTCTCACTTGCTGTCAATGTCCCCATAGTGTAAAACTTCTGTATTATTAATAAGCAATATTGAAATTAATAACCTATTTACTAAACACTCATTAATAAAATAATCTCCTTTTTTTCCAAAGGAGAGTGTTTTACTATCATTTAACTCAATGTTTGTTGTGCTTTTTAATTGAATTCCTCATAGTCTATGGGTTATACAGAACTTGCATGGTGCCCTGAGTGAGGGGGCAGTATGGAGGGTATGAGAGTGTGAAAGTGATGATTATTTTGTGTTCTAATCTTTTGTTACAGCCCTGTTTTGTTTACTTTTTAAAATAGACTTTTACATATTATTTACTTCTGCTATTATTTTCCATAGTCAAATTAAATTAGAAGTTTGAGGTAAATGGAACACACACATCAGTTATAATAATTCTATATATATATATATATATATGCCTAAGTGACCAAACGACCAAACGACCAAACAACCGGTCTACCAGTTGCTATGACACACACTGACCACCCAGAGACAGACGCTCAACTTATAGGATCTGTCTCCATCCTGTCTGGATCAGGCCTGCAGGGATCAGGCTGAAACCTGCTATCTGACATCCCCTGAGGGGTCCTGGATTGTGAGAGAGCACAGGCCAGGCCGAGGGATCCCACCAGTACACGAATCCATGCAGTAGGCCTCTAGTGTCTTATTATATTATACATGTTAAATCATTGCAACTAAATAGCATATTCTAAGAGTTAATTTGAGCAATTTTGCACTAAATTTGGGTACATCTATTTTGGAAATGTCAACACTAGATTTCTGATCAAATTTTTAAAAAAATATAAACAATTCCAATGTCAATTGGAACATAAGTCAATGGGTTTATTCAATATGAATCCAAAGTTTTAGAGAAGAATAAACTTTTTTTGACAAATTCTCACTGACAGTTTGCTAAATTAGGACAACTCGACTGACATAGGGAAACATCTCTATTTTTTATGAGGCAAATAGAAAAACTGATACTCAAACTTCAAATTGTATAAATAAAATGCAGGGAAAAGCTAGACAATCATGAGAAGTAAAAAAGTGAAATATGGATTAATGGATGTGACCTTATTATAATAATTGTATTTCTGTTTATAACTAATTTTTTTAAAAATAAATATTTCAGACCTGTGAACTAAAGGATCGTTTATATTTGTGTCTACTTTTGATACTTCACTAATTCCTGTTTACATTTTAAAAGTCCTACATTATAAAGAATAGGTAACCTGTGATTCTAGAATAGAATCTTAAAACCATATAATGCTGGTAGTATAAAAGTTATGAGATAGCACAGTTCAAATAAAAGAAGAGGTCAATATAAGAAAACTCATTAAATATTAGATTAAATTATTTTTTCTGTGTAGCAGGAGAAAAATTAAGGACAGGTTAACAATTTTGTGAGTCAAGCTTTATACATGAGTATCTGCTGAAAGAGCATTTTGGAATCAAAAGTTATGGGGGTGAAAGAATGGAAGAGATAAAAAATGTGTTTATGAACATTTACTTGATTTTTAATAGAAGCAGTCGATTTATAATGGTGCCATTCTTCTCTAAACCTATAGATATGAAAGCTATGGGCTTTTTTCACTTAAATATTAGAGAAAATCAATATTGTTCATTAATTTCGCAGGATCCTTTTCTAGGAACTGGTTTCCATGTAGTCCCAATGGCCTTATAAAATGGGACTAGAACCAGGAAGCTCCAACAATCCATTTCAGAGAGTGCTATTGACCAGTATCTTTGTTCTTCAAAGAAACTGAAAATTCAGATTTATATGGGAAACATTCTGATTCTTAAATTCTGGCAACTAAAGAAATCACCCATATAAGTCCCAAAAAAGTACATATCTGAGCCTAATTTATTATAAAGGCCACCAGTTTCTGACTTTCTTTAAATTTCCTATGTACAGGAGATTGTACAATTTTCTCAAAAAAAATTATACAAACACTAGAGGCCCAGTGCACAAATTTGTGCATGGGTGGGGTTCGGCCGGCTGGAGGGAGGGGACGCAGGAAGTTGGCCAGCCAGCCCCACACCCGATCGGATTAGTTGTCCCACTGCAGTGCACATCATAGCCACAGGTCATTCCAGTCGTTCCAGTCATTCCAGTCGTTCTGGTCGCTTGGCTTTTATATATATAGATGTTTAGAATGGTGCATGAGCAAAATGACCATTTAAAAAAGCTAAGTCATTTACTTGTGTCATATCTCTCCTGCTTTTCTCAGGTGATGATTTCTAACTTCAGGTATCCCAGGGCCATTGAGTTTAATCACCAGAAACACCATGCCTTTTTTTTTAAGTTAAAGAGTAATAAGGGTAAAAGACAAATTAGTAAGATTTGTGTTTTAAAACTCCCAATTCCTCTGTCAAGAATAATTAAGATTAAAAAAAAAAAAAAAAACACAGAATTTCTCATATGTGGTCCCAGTCATAAATTTTTTTTAATATTGCGTATGGTTGCATATTCCTATCTAGAGGCATCTGAACTGACATGTCAATTTGGCATTTTTAAAAATATATATTTTATTGATTTTTTACAGAAAGGAAGAGAGAGGGATAGAGACTTAGAAACATCAATGAGAGAGATACATCGATCAGCTGCCTCCTGCACACTCCCCACTGGGGTTGTGCCCGAAACCAAGGTACATGCCCTTGACCAGAATTGAACCTGGGACACTTCAGTCCACAGGCTGAAGCTCTATCCACCGAGCCAAACCAGCTAGGACATCAATTTGGCATTTTTAAAACTACGGATTTTAAGGATGCATCAGATCTACTGACTCTAAAGATTCTTTTCAGCTATCAGAAATCATCCTAAAATTGGCCATTTTAGTGGACATTTTTCAAATCATCTAGCAAGGCAAGAAACATTAAAAATGTATCTGAATTAAAAAAAAATGACCTATTTAAACATATTTTCAAATCATTCAAATGAGAGACTTTTGAATAGGCTTCACTTGAATTTTACCATTTTGACCAAGTTAGCTGCATATAAGACAGGGAAATTGTTAAGTATGTGAAGGAAGACAAACCAATGTCTTCTACTTCTCCACAGATCTGTGTGGAGCCTAAGAAATGTAACAGCATACTTTTTGCTTTTTTTTTTTTTTAAACCTTATCTCATTACTTGGACTCTTCTAGGTTGTGAGAGTTTCTCAAACATTTTCAATGAATCTGAATCCACCTTGAATAGCACTGTATTTCTTCACATATAGGCCAGGTAACTTATAACAGATTATTCCAAATTCTTCCCTCTTATCCCTCGTGACATTGATGCCTTCTATTTCACATCATCATATGTTATAATCAAAATACATTACTACTATTACATTATTGCTTTAAACAAAGTTATTTTTATATCAATTAACATCCTATTTTATAAAAGCGTAATATGCTAAGTATCCAACCAGTTGACCATTCGGTCAACTGCTCGACCAGTTGCTATGACATGCATTGACCACCAGGGGGCAGATATTCTGACTGGTAGGTTAGCTTGCTGCTGGGGTCTGGCCAATTGGGACTGGGCAAGACACGCCCTGGAACCCTCCCACAATTCCTCCCCATCCAGGAGCCCCAATCGGCCTGATTGCTGACCAGGCCAAGGGACCCCACCCATGCACTAATTCGTGCACTGGGCCTCTAGTAAAATAATAAAAGTCTTCCTTTTACCTTCATTTACTCTTTATTTGATGCTCTTTCTTTCTTTACGTAGATCCACTTTTTGGTCATTCTTCTTTAACATTCTTACAGGCAGGTCTGTGGGCAATGAATCCTCTTGTGTTTATTTTGTTTTAACTTTTTGGAGTTGTTTTATTTCTCTACATTTGAAATGTAATTTTACTGGTTATAGAATTTATGGTTGTTGTTTTTTTTCCAAAATTTTAAGTGTTTATTATATTCTCTTCTTGCTTGCATGGAATCCAACAAGGAATTGATACCATTGTAATCTAAACTAGTATGGATAACTAGAAAAGAGCAAAGGGAAGGCCAAACATTGTAGTCATTTGTGTAGATTTGCCCGGAGGCTGCAGTTTAAGTGCATGCCCAGTAAAGTCTGGGTGACATAGGGGAGATGCTTGTTTGTCAGTCTCACGTGGGAACAGGTCAATGGCCAGAGTAGGCATGGCCACTATAAACCTGGGAAGATTGAAGATATTTAATCTCCTAAACCAGTGGTTCTCAACCTTCTGGCCCTTTAAATACAGTTCCTCATGTTGTGACCCAACCATAACATTATTTTCATTGCTACTTCATAACTGTAATGTTGCTACTGTTATGAATCATAATGTAAATATCTGATATGAAGGATGGTCTTAGGCGACCCCTGTGAAAGGGTCGTTCGACTGCCAAAGGGGTCGCGACCCACAGGTTGAGAACCGCTGAAGGAGTTCCCTCTCTTGTTGCTCATGCTTGCCCCCTGGCTTTTGGGCCTCTCATGCTCCCTCTGCACTCACTCCCCCACATGGCCCATAGGTATGTGGACCCCATACACAATGGACTAATGGACTGCAACTAGCTGAATGCTAAACAGGACCAGCTGAAATACAGAATGGAAACTGAACACTGGCTCTGCTTCTAGCTCTACTGAATTCTCAACTGCATACTATCCAGGACTGGATTAAGGGACATGGGATTCTGGAAACCGAGAGATGTAATTCCATGCAAATAAAAATTACTCATCCTCCTGTGTGAGTCTCAGAAAATTCTTTTCTCTAACACCCAGTGGGGAAAAAGGTACCTCACTTTCACCAATGACAAAATCATATATAATTCTTATTCTTGTTCTTCTAAGAGTAAAGTGTTTTTTTTTTTCCTCTGCCTTCTTTTAAGATTTTCTGTCTTTAGTTTTCTATAATTTGAATATGATATGCTTAGATGTGCTATTGTTTGTTTTGGTATTTATCCTGCTTGTCACTCTTTTAGCATCCTCAATTTGTGGCATGTTGTCTATCATTAATTTTGAAAAATCTTTAGCTATTAAATACTTTAAATAATTATTCCATTTTTTCCCTCTGTTCTGTGTTTGTTTTTCAAATTTTGTGCATTTTAAGTTTTGAAATTTTTTTCAGTTCTTTCTTACTCTGATTTATTTTTTATTTCTATTTCAATGAACCAATTCTCAAGCTTATTGATTCTTTCCTCAGCCATGCCATGTACTGATGAATTCATCAAAGGAATTATTTTTTCTTACAACGTGTTTTTATTTCTATTATTTCCATTTCATTCTTTCTTATAATGGCCATACCCCTTCTTATAATACTCATTTATTTTTGTGTGATTTAGTTTTTCCAATAGTGCCCTTAACATATTAATTATAGCTATTTTAAATATCCTGTGCAATAATTCCCACATGTGTCAGATCTGGTTTTGGTTATGATTATTTCTTTTACTTTTCAGACTTTGGATTTTATTGCCTTTTGACATGCCTTGTAATAATTTTGTTCAAAGCTGGGCATCTTTTATTTGGTAATAGGAGCTGAGGTATTTAGACCTTTATTGTGAGATTTAATGTTAATCTGGCTAGAACTTGGCTGTGTTTAATATTTGCTATCGCTGTAGGTGACAGAGGATTCACATTTCTTTAATGTTCCCAATTTTTGTCCACTCTGGTACTCCTCCTTAGAGAGAATCTTTACTTTGAAATCCTTTCAGATGAAACCCTATTGATGTGGTGAAACCCTATTGATGTGGTGATAAGGTATGGGGGAGGGACTGCATTCTATAATCTGATAAAAATTTCACCCTTTTAGTCAGCCTACAACAGTTTTTTTCAGTAGAGTAGCTTTTTCTCCCTGTTCCCTATTCTCTTCCCTGAGTATAAAATTTGTAAGTATTCCCAGTCTACTTCCTTGAAACTCTAACCTCTGTTGACTATGTTTCTTGTCTGTTTGGGGTTTTTGCTTGTTTGTGTGTTTGTTGTTTTCTTTTGGTGGGGTGGGAAGGCTGGAGGTAAGGGAGTGGGAGGAATTTCTTTCCCTACCTGGAATAAGGCCTCGCCAAGTTCTTTCCTTCAGAGGTAATATACGTGTCATTGAGAAGGCTTTGAGTCTATTTCACAATGGTTACTCTTCCCTTTCCCTCTGCTAAAGCCACAAAGGAATCTTTTTCAGATATTCATTATGAGAACGTGAAGTGGTTCCTGGAAGTAAACAAACTCAGCATTTGTTGTTCCCTCTCAGCCAGTCCACCTCAGCCTCCAGCAATTAGGCAAAATTACATTCAGAATTTCCATCAGGTTAGGTCTCCAGGGGCATCGCTCCAAGTGGGCAGACAAAAGCTGTCTTTCAATGGATGGGTCTGTCTCTCCAGTTTCCAGGGTAGCAGTTGCCCTGCAACCTCAGTTCTCTAATGGGTACAAGAAAAATTATTGATCATCTGTCCAGCTAGTTTGTTGCTGCTTTAAGAATGGGAATGACAACTTCCAAGTGCTTCACGTGGTGACGCTTAAAATGGCAAGATGATTGATTTTTAAATATAAAATCTTACAAACCTATTGTGGGTCACTTACTCTGCATTATTTGTGGAATCAAAACCACAGAACAGATTATTTCCCGAACCAGTTAAAATGTAATATGTGGGACTATACATTTAATAAAAATATCTCCTATGAAGATAAGAAGGTAAGGTAGGGATTTCGCCAAAAAAGCAGCAAATTTTTAATACTTGCTAAAAAAAAAGAATACATTTTATAAATAATTAAGCTTATTTCAGTGTATGAAAATACATCATTTATTAATATAGCTTCAACCTATAGAAGTCCCTACACCTAGGGAATATTGAGTAATAATTTCTATAGTAATTAAATTTACACATAGGCTCAGGAAAGGACAGTCCAATTTTAGCTTTTATGCCATTAGCTGATTTATCCATAGGTCAAAATAAGAATGTCCCCCTGAGAAGCAATGAATCGACTCAGTGCATTCCATACACCATACATTATTTTTTTATAGCTAAGGAGTCCTTCATATTTTAGGATTGCCAATAGTTTTTATGTGTCTGTGCTTCTACTTTAGAAATTAGCACACACAAAAAATGTACGATACTTGGCACTTCATCCATTTGTCCATTTTATGAGTGTGTGGGTATGTGTGTGTACAATACATTTTTTTTTCTCAACCACTTTTTAGGATTTAAAAGGATCTTGTAATGTTTCCGCAACATAAGTAAAATAGGTCAGAGCTCAAATGAAAATAACTAAGGAAGACTGTCCACAGACTTATTTCTCCTTAGAGTTTTCT
The DNA here is from genome assembly GCF_000147115.1 of Myotis lucifugus. NCBI lineage: Eukaryota > Metazoa > Chordata > Mammalia > Chiroptera > Vespertilionidae > Myotis > Myotis lucifugus. The sequence continues at coordinate 783,941 of NW_005871257.1, forward strand.
AAATGTATCTCTGCTGCTGAATAGAGACTTTCAATAGGGGATGAAAATACAGACCATGTGCGGGTGTTTAAATTGTGTGACTGACTTAAACCAAGATTCTTAACATAATTCAGACACATATGTTTTGGCAGATGAGTATGCGACTGAAAAACGCATACTATGTGGAATATAGGGTGACACATTTATTCTCAGCTGGCTGGTTAATGCAGCTGTGTCATGTCTGTCCTATATAAGTCCACATTAACATTTTGAAGGGGACATTTCTTTATGACAATATGATACATCTTTTGGAATAATATGACTTAATATTGTACTAGAATATTAAAGTTTAGCTTATATTTATTACTTTAGAGAAGGAAAAATCAAAATAGAATGCAGTAATAGATTAAGTTGATTACTAAAGACTTGTGTATTTTAAACACGGTGTACCTGGTGAGAAATGAGCAGCTGATAGAGGAAAGACATACAGCTACAAAGCAGAACACGGAGATTACTTAAATGAAGCACTCATGCAAATTCAAGACTAAAATTTATAGTCTTATTATTATGTCTATACAAGCAATAGATCTTGGACAGTTGATCATTTACTCAGGGGCTCTGACTGATGCAGAAGTGGAATTTAGCTCAATCAGTCTGCAATATATACCTGACTACATGTTCATTGGCAGGGAAATTTTATAAATTACTCAAATGGCGCAAAAACTCTAATTTCCAATGTCATTTGGTCTCTGCTCACATTTACGTTTGATTTACAGTGTGAAAAAAAAAGGTACTTGTTGCTATATAGAGCTCGCATTTAAGAAATGTATATTATTGACCCTGATATTTTTTCCTTCTCTCCCAAATTGAAAATGAAAAGGGGAAGTTTTCCGGGGAAAGCCCTGGCCTGCTAACTTAAATAATAGATTGAGCTGGGAAAGGAAAAACTATAAAAAGAGAAAAAGGCTTCATAGGCCTCTTTACTCGGCTAAACTGTAGACAGCAGTTAGAAATGGAAAGGTACCCAGAGGAGAATGAAGATAAATCACATCCTAGAGCCTTTTACTATTTTTCCCCAGGGATTTAGAGCTGGTGATTTTAATTTTTTGGAAAATGCTTTTATGATACCTGACATTTAGACAATTGTTTAAGAGAAGAAAAGAACGGTAGCAGTAAAAGATTAGCTGAACCGGATTTTGGACATAGAGGAATGCAAATGAGAGGCAGCACTTGTAAAACAGAGCACATCAAAACACTGTGGAGACAAATAAGCCGGCCGAGTGACTTTCAAACCAAGAACTAGGTCACAAATCAGATAAAGCGTGTCTCTGTACCGGCAGCATTTCCTTATCAGAATGGTTTGTTTTAATATTGAATTTTAGTGTATTTATTTTTGTTTCTAGGTGGCTCAACATCTCATTGGCAAGTTAACTTTTTCTCCCTAAAATACTTGAGATAATAGCACAAATAAATATGAGTTTCTAGAGTCGCAACTTACTGTAACATTATTCGCATTGGATAAAGAAATCACAGCTCATTTGCTTTTAAGGATCTTTCCTTTGGATGTTAAAAGAGTGTTTTGAGACTTTAAAAATAGCCTAATATAATGCAGTCCCCCGGGAAGAATATCAACAAAAAACACCCTTCAACTCTCCAACCTTAGTTAATAGTAAATCCCTGTCAAAGAACACTTGGTAAAGGGTTGGATTCCGAGATAAGAAGTCTTGCAAAGATCAGTGACTTTGGGGAGACACCAAGTTGAGATGGAGGAGAGGTTCATGAAAGGGTGAGAGGAATTAGTGTCTGACCTCACGAAAAGTATCTAGTACATAATTCACATGCACATTCATAGGTGCCCCATTTTCCTGAATTTTTATTTGAGAAATATGTTCTTTCATTCTTTGAGGATTTTTGTCAGCCATCAAATGCCTCACTTAGATCTCCTGCTGCAATCAGTGTAATTGATGTCCCCATCATTTTCCAAGCTGAGGCCTTGCTCCTTCAAGCTAGGAACTTGAGCTTGGCAAGCCCATTCTTGTAAGGTGAGGCAACTTTGGCTCAAGTAAACACTCATCATCTGCCTCAATGAGCTTTTCTTGGAACTACACTGTCATCTGAGACCTAATACCCAGTCTGCCTTCTTTCCTCCTCTTCTTCTGAGATGTCAGACTTGCCTCATACAAGAAAGCATACCTGGCTCCTCTCTCCTTTTTCTTCACAGTCATTTCACCCGGTCTTTCTTGTCCATACCTAATCCAGTTTGACATTTGCTTCTTGGAAGACCTCAACTGACACAGGAACATAAAATTCTTGGTTTCTTCCAAGTCCATTGATGAACTTTAGTATAAAGTAGTGATCCATTTCATGGCTAATTAAGTTGGAAGCATTTGGAATGAAATGCCAATTCTGTAGTTATATATGATTTTAGACTATCATTTCAAGCCTTAGTTTTCTGTTTCTAAGATAAAAATATCAATAATTATCTCATATAAGTGATTGTATGGGGAGGATTCTGACATATAGCTAACATCTATTCAGTGGTAACTTTAAAAGTAATGAATGAAGAATCAGAGATCTGCAGGGAATTCATTTTGAACACTTGAAGAAATGAGCACTGAAATGGAATTTTTATGTTTCTCTCCGGGACTAGGAAAATGTCAATTTGAATAGAGAAGAAGAAAGATTGACATTGCTGACAAGCTCTCCTGGAATTACCTGTACAGAGCTGAAGATTTTCAGAAAAACTTGGGTAGCTGAAGTCCTGACTTACTCTCACGGATTTCAGTACGGAGAAAAAATTATTCTCATGCAAAAATCATCATTAGCTCCCCCACAGATGCATGGAACTTAAATTTTTGAAATTTAAACTTTAACGGTGTTTTTTGCTTATATAATGAAGGATTGTAGAAATGATCTCCTTATTTCTAAGTAGCTCCCATCCTAGGCAAGATGATTTGGGGTAATTAGTGCTGAGTCCTCAAGTTGTTTAGTCCTCAAATAACCTGCCTTAAACAAAGGAAAATAAACATATGACAATTCAGAATCTTTATGAAGCTTAAACATGGTGGGAACAGAATTGTTGATATGCATTACTCTATGCTACGTGATAGAAATAATGTTAAATTTTATTTTATTATTAAAATAAACTTTACAATATATAGAACTTTTCTATTTGAGGACAACATGAATTTGATTATTGCTAAATTTTAGTCACATTTGTAAAGAATGAGATATATTAGACATTAAATGTCCTTCTGGTTTAAAAACACCATTACATGCAGGACCAAAGAGAGGTTTTGAGGTCAAATCTGTCATTTCTCATCATGTGACTTCCTTAAAGAGCAGATGGTAATGCAGGTCAGTGATAAGTAAAGAATGGACTGTGTACCGTTAGAGAATAAGTTAGCACTTCAAGAACAAATTGGCTTCTTTTAAAGTATCAGAGCTTATCTATGCTTTGATTAAGGAGCTCAAAGCAAGATTCACCTCCTTGGTGGTATTAAAGTGATAGCTCAAAATCTGAAAGTGATACTGTAAATACGAAAAGGAAAGTGGCCAAACAGAAATTCTTTAACAGATATAACTACAATTCTAGTCTTAAGAATTGTATGCAAACAGTAATGTTGTTTGAGCAAATACAGATTAGTTTGGTAGCTTTAATTAATAAGAAGTTCCCTGGAATATTTACAGAAATTGGTTTCATATAGTAAAGAGCATGAGCTTTTTGTAAACTGATTAATAACATGACCATACTACCTGTGAATACACAGCAAGTTGGTGAGTTTAAGAGAATATATAGAAAAAAAAATAACGTTTTAATTTTTTAAAATGTTAGAAATTGTCGCTGTAATAATATCCAAACCTGCAAGAGTTTATTTGAGCCACACTGACAATGTGCAGGGAAAAGCAAGGTCTCAGTTTTGCAGTTTCTTTTTAGGGAGGGAATGTAAGAAAGATTACATGAAAGTGGGAGAAAGCAAGGTGCAGGCTAGTTAACAAGATTCCGTGCTTCCTTGAGCGTGCTCCTGTCTCCAAGTAGTCTGGAAAAGAGGATTACTCTGGCATTTCAAAGTGTGTTAACCAAGAAGTACAATAACAATGAACAGGGAGGATTTGCTTAAGTTAAAGAAGTTAGAGGCTTGGAGCGTGACTACCCTTCATGACCTACCCAGTTAGGCATTTATGATCAAACTAGAGGCCCGGTGCACGAAATTCATACATGGGGGGTGGGGGTGGGGGTGGGTCCCTTAGCCCGACCTGCACCCTCTCCAATCTGGGAGCCCTCAAGGGATGTCCTACTGATAGCTTAGGCCTTCTCCCCGTGGTTCTCTGCTCTCTGTAGACCTGCCTGCCTGTCTGCTCTCTGGCTTGCCGTCACAGCCTGGGGCAAGCATGGCCCTGCTGTCTGCTCTCTGAGGGGTCCTGTTTGCCCCTTGCCACCACGGCCCTGCTCTCTGCTCACTGCAGGGGCCCTGCTGTCTGCTCTCAGCGAGGGGCAAGCAGGGCTGACAAGACTAGACACTCCAGTGGCGGCTGAGAGGCGAGGCTGGATCCACCTGAGGAGGCGGATCCAGCCTTGCCGCTCGGCCACGGCTCCCCTGGCAGGGATGACAGGACCGGACACTCCAGCGGCGGGGCTGAGGGGATTGGGCACCTCCATTTTGTGGCTATGGGCGCCACCATCTTTGTGACAGAGTGACAGTTAATTTCAATATTACCCTTTTATTAGATAGGTTGATCCCATGAGGTTACTTTCAGTCCCTGAATTTGTACATACCCCCTTTCATTCACCAAATTCATGATCCAATATTACATTTGTTAAGAGGACTAGGCATGATACACTGTACACAATAATAATATTGACAATTTAGAAGAATTTTTTTCTTCCCATAAGTCAGAGATGGGCAGACTTTTTCTGTGGAGGGCCAGACAGTATAATACTTAGGCTGCGTAGGCCATGTATGATCTCTGCCTCATACCCTCTTAAAGAACCTGAAATATTTAAACATTTTTCTTAACTAGGGGTGGAGCACATAAGGGCCCAACTTGGCCATAGGGCTATAGCTTCCTTACCCTTGATTAGTATTCTTGAGATAAAGATATCCACATCCTACATAAGGGGTGCCACAGATGAGATGTGATAGATGAACTCTTTTGATAAAATAATGGGTTCAATAGAACAGGAAACTCAATCACCAGGTTGTAGGATATCCCACATCTCTTAAAGAGAACTGCAATACCTGAAAATAAGAAACTTATCTGACTGGACTATAATATGGAAATGCAATCAATACTGTGCATCCGTTTCCACATTCTATCTGATACATCTGATTTTAGGTTTTTGTTTCTTCCCCTCATTTCACATTTCCCTTTTACAGGTAAAAATGGTTTATTATTTTTAATAGCGATGACTGAGATCTTTCTCCTATATTATTTAACATAACCGATGAATAAAAAAAAACAGGAAAGAATTGGTAGTTTTGATGTAATTTTTATTTTTCAGAAAATTATGTGACATGGCTTAAATCAAATGCAGCAAAAATGTCTACACTAGCTTGCAATTAGACGATGGTTTTACTTCGAGATGGTTTAATAAACATAGACTAATCCACATCCATAGAAAAGAAGGCAAAAGCCTTAATTGTTTATCGTGTTCCCACCCCACAAATCAGATGAAAGATTTTGAAAGAGCATTCAAAAACCATATTTTTGTGGCATTCTGAAGTACCCTTATTTGGAATGTTAATTATAATCAGCACACACATTACAGCATTTCATCTCAAGGCTAATACATTTCCCTTTTCACCTTACAGCCTTCTGTGAGGTCCTTATGCAGAATACACATTACAAGGAGGAAAGAGGCCAGGAGAGAAGCCTGTTGGTGGGTATGAAGAGCTTCCTATGGATGCCTGTGATAAAACTTTTTGATCACTCGAAGAGACATCTTATGCAAGATGCTCCACTTAAATAGTTATGAGTCTAATCCTTAAGTGTTTGCAGTTTCCAAAGAAAGAAAAAGAAAGGAAAGCTGAAATATAAGAAGTAAAAAAAAGAGAGAGAACTAAATTACAACTTACAGAATAAAGAAGAAGCAAAAAGGAGTGAAGACTGATAATTTAATAATGTATAAAATAAACATTAACAATGCAAAAGTAATATAACATGACAGACATAAGAAACAAGGTATAGAAAAAGAAAGCAATTTAAAAATATTCCATTTGCTTGAAGACTTTGAGCAAACCAAGTATTTTGTCATTTCTTTTGATTTGAGGCTAGCTACAATTGAAATGAACCTATATGTTCCACAAATACACAAGTATTTTTGACAGTTTAGCAACTTTGTATTGCACTGACATTATTATTGGGTCCCATGATTTGAGTCCATCGGCCTGTGTGCACTGGCTGAAATTCACAAGCAGGAGTCTGCAGTATAGAAAGGAGATTTATTATGTTTATTGCGTAACTGGCCAATCTGGAGTGCAGGCGAGCTCTTGTTCAAAAAGACCCAACTCTCCAATGGCATGCAGGTTACAGGTCATGTATTGCAACATTACAAGACACTGTGGATTAGGGAGCACAGTGCCATGCTGGGAGCTGATTGGTAGGAGCTGAGGTAATCATTGTTTTAAGTCTTAAAAACAGCTCTGAGTTCTTTTCCCATGTCCCTTTGTCTAGTTTCATGGGAAAGAAACTAGGAGGTCATTCCACTTGGGACTCAGGAGCTAAAACATAAGTTAGGTCAAGGTGTTATCTTTAGCCTACCAGGGGTCCAGACCTTGTGACCATTAGTCAGGTCTGGGCTATTGCCTTCTGCTGCCTTTGGGGTTGCTGATTATCAGGGGAAAGGCTAGCACTATGAAGGGTATTGAGAGAGATATATGATTTCTATAGCTAGGGTTCAAAGCTAAATTTAATAAAATCATAATGACCTTGGTTTTCACATTCCCAATTTTATAGAATACTAGAGGCCTGGTGCACAAATTCGTGCACAAGTGGGGTCTCTCTGGGTGGCCTGCCGGGATTGGGCCGAAACCCGCCGTCCAATGCTGCCTGCAGCTCCTACCTGCTGCTCCTGCTCATCCTGGCCCCACTGTGCCTGCCGCAGGCTCGCGCCCAATCAGTCCCGATCAGGAGAGGCTCTCACTGCTGCAGCAGCACTCGCCAGCCATGAGCCCTGCGCCTGGTGCCCTCCTAAAGGGAGTGGCCTGTGGGATCGGGCTGAAACTGGCTCTCTGACATCCCCCGAGGGATCCCAGATTGCAAGAGGGTACAGGCCAGGCTGAGGGGCCCCACCGGTGCACGATCGGGCCGGGGAGGGGCCATGAGAGGGCCCCAGGGTGTGTCCAGTCCATCTCACTCTGTCCCGATCAATAGGCCAGACCCCAGAAGCAAGCTAACCTATCGGTCAAAGCATCTCCCCCCTGGTGGTCAGTGCACATCATAGCGAGCTGTTGAGCAGCTTTAGCATATCATTAACATACTAGAGGCCCAGTGCACAAAATTTGTGCACTCGGGGGGGGCTCCCTCAGCCCGGCCTGCACCCTCTCACAGTCTGGGAGCCCTCAGGGACTGTCCGGCTGCTGTGGAGGTGGGAGAGGCTCCGACCACCGCCACTGCACTCACCAGCCATGAGCCCGGCTTCTGGCTAAGTGGCGCTCCCCCTGTGGGAGCACATTGACCACCAGAGCGCAGCTCCTGCATGGAGCGTCTGGCCCCTGGTGGTCAGTGCGTGTCATAGCAACCAATCATTCTGCCCTTCGGTCCATTTGCACATTAGCCTTTTATTATATAGGATTACACTTTGATTGGTTGTTCGGTTGATCTGCCATTCAGTCTATTTGCATATTACTTTTTTATTATATAGGATAATAGGACCAAGAGATTAACTAAAGACCTTATATGCATATATGCATAACCTGTGGACACAGACAGTAGAACTGTGAAGGCTTGGGTCAGGGGAAGCCCGGTGGAGGGAATTAATGGGAGGAAATTGGGGAACATCTGTAATATTCTCAACGCAAATGATAAACTTTAAAAATAATATAACAAGACTATCTAGAACTGGCCTGACCAACACAGTAGCCACTAGCCACATGCATCTTCTGAGCATCTTATATGCTAGTGCAACTAAAGAACTGACATTGTAATTTAATTTAACTAATTCTAACTTTAGGTAAAAATAGAAACATTGAATAATATTTTTGTATTACATACAATATTGCTATTTTGGTAGGATTATATTTCAATTTATCCATTGCACTGCGTAACATAGCATTGTTGTACTGTAGTGCTTATGGTGAATGAATGCATTGTTTCTATTATAAAATAAACATATCACCAAACTCTAGGACATAAGGTCAGGGTTATATCCCTTGCATTCCAAATTCGTTTTTCTTCTGTCCATGGCTTTGAAGAGTGCAGTTGAACACATCACCTGCACCACATACACCTTGTCTTCTAGGCTGTCAGCCAGTCTTAACTTTAAGACAAAGTGTTACCAGGGATGCTTGCTCTTACTATCTGTGCATTGGTCATTTCTATCTACAATGTAAGAGTATTATAGAGATTATCATATCACTTTCATTGCTTTCACACAAGAGGTAAAATGTAGCAGGTACCAGCAATATTGAGCAGTGAGGAGTAATTAATTAGGAGTAAAATAGAAGTTGGAACTTGGATTCCAGTCTTCACTCTGCCAATTCTGTTTGACCTTGACCAATTATTCATTGACTTTTGTGAAGATCAAATTATGTACTGTGTGAGTAGAAATTTTTAAATATTAATTTCTATAGGAAGCATGAAATTTCAGCTAGTCTTTGAAGTTAACCTACAGTCATCATTTATATAATAATAATCTTTAGCAGGCTATCTAAAAAGAAAACCCTTTTGATGATGGTTAAATTAAATTTTAACAAACTCTGTTGGACCTATTAGGCAAGTTGTGCTCTCCTGTTGGCCTACATAAACACAAATAATAAAACTAAACCCTACAGTCAGTTTATGTTGTCTTAAATAAAATAAAGTATGTGTATCTTAAGTAAAATACACAAACACTCGATAGGAAACGACATATTATTTCTGTTTATACTAACTAAAATGTAGTCTTTATTGAATATACTAGAGGGCCAGTGAACAAATGTTTGTGCACTCGGCGGGGCGGGGGGGGGGGGGTCCCTCAGCCGGCCTATGCCCTCTTGCAGTCTTGGACCCCTCGGAGGATGTCCACCTGCTGGCTTAGGCCCGCTCCCTGGGGGATCTGGCCCAAGCTGGCAGTCAGACATCCCTCTGGCAGCCCAGCAGCCCTAGGGGGATGTCCACTTGCCAACGGGGAGTAGGCCTAAGCTGCAGTCAGACATCCTTAGCGCTGCTGAGCAGGCGGGAGAGGCTCCCACCACCACTGTACTAGCAGCTGTCAGCCTGGCTTGTGGCTGAGCAGAGCTTCCCCTGTGGGAGCGCACTGACCATCAGGGAGCAGCTCCTGCATTGAGCATCTGCCCCCTGGTGGTCAGTGTGTGTCATAGTGACCAGTGTTTCTCAGTCGTTCTGCTGTTAGGGTCAGTTTGCATATTACCCTTTTATTATATAGGATAGAGGCCTGGTGCACAGGTCGGGGCTGGCTGGTTTGCCCTGAAGGGTGTTCCGGATCAGGGTGGGGTCCTGCTGGGGTGCCTGGCCAGCCTGGTTGAGGGGCTGATGGGTGTTTGCAGCTGGTCACACCCCCTTCACGGTGGGGGTCTCCACTGGGTGCCTGGCCAGCCTGGGTGAGGGGCTGATGGCTGTTTTCATGCTGGCCACAGCCCCTTTAGGGTCGGGGGTCCCCACTGGGGTGCCTGGCCAGTTTGGGTGAGGGGCTGAGGGCTGTTTTCAGGCTGGCCAAGCCCCCCGGTGATGGAAGCTCCCAGCCTCTCCTTTTTTTCTTTTTTTTTTTTTTAATCTGGGATTTATTTACTTTCTATAATTGAAACTTTGTAGCCTTGAGAGGAGCTCAGAGCCGGCCAGGGCAGGCGGGAGGGAAGCTTAGCTTCCTCCATCACCAGGGGCAGCCCACTCCTGCTCGCTCCAGCTCCATGGCCACGGCCGGCTGAAAGCAGGTATCTGGGGTTTATTTACCTTCTATAATTGAAACTTTGTTGCTTTGAGTGGAGCTCAGAGCCGAGCCACAGCAGGTGGGAAGCTTGGCTTCCCCCATCATTGGGGCAACCAAGCCTCCTGCTTGCTCCAGCTCGGTGGCTGCTGGCCGCCATCTTGGCTGGGTTAATTTGCATATAGTCGCTCTGATTGGCTGGTGGGCATGGCTTAAGTAGTATCTAAGGTACGGTCAATTTGCATGTTTTCTTTTATTAGTGTAGATACTATGTGTCAGACACTGGAGTAACCTTTGAAATGGGTTGTCCCTTGTAATTTTTACAAATAAATATTATTAACACCACTTTTAAAATTAAGACACTTAGGCTCAAAATGTATGAATAGCTTGTACAAGCCCTTCTTCAACTAAGGATTCTGTCTTGATTTTTTTGGAAAACTTGACACTTCTTTTCAGATGTACCTTTCAACTATTTATTTTGCTTGTCTGTTGCCTTTTTAATTGTCCATGTGGTCTTGGTTTTTATGAGGCAGAGGTGATGATATAGTTCAAAGTGCTTTTGATAGTTTACTTCCTATACTCTATTGATTGAAAAGTAGAAGTCACAGAAAACTTGCTCACATCCTTCCTCGAAAGAGGAAATACTAAATCACACACCTCATTTTACGGTGCAAAAACTACACAATGGCATCATGTTTTCAGCACTATATTAAATCCACCATAATTGGATTAGAAAACCTCTAGCAAAGGTGAGGTTTTCTTAAACTCTTTCCACACCTTGTGGAAACTGCTCAGTATTATGCAGCACAAACCATGATAGAGTAGAGAAGCAGTGTTGCGTAGTAGTGTTTTTAGCACATCTTAAACAGGTAAACACAAGTCATAACCCAAATGAATATTTGTAGCCATTAGAATCAGATTGCCCATAACTCAAAGAATAAAGATGCCAACAGCTTTAATTAGCATCATAAAACCAAATATTATTTAAATGTTGTTATTAAATGTTGTTATATGTTTTAACATTATGAAATTATATATTTAATAATGTTTTTTTCACTTAAAATAATCACAATTTATGTGAACTAAACATTATGTATATTTTCAAGGATATCTTCTTCCATAACAAATTTGTGTGACAAGAAAATTCAATAATAACTTGTACATTAATATATAGGATTTCTGTCATATCTAAACCTGATTTATTCAGTTTTGCTCATTTTTTTTTCTCTCCCTGTATCACTCGGAACATTTATTTCATTAAAATTCTATGAAACTTCAAGTCTTAAAATGTAGCATTTTCCCTTTATGTGAGTCTTCTGCTAAATTCACATTTTTTAAAATTCATGACTTTGCTCATTTTTTTCTTCTTCACAAATTCAGCTCCCTGTGTCCCCTCTAGACCTAAATCCTCAGTAACAATAGCACTTGCTAAGGGAATTTCCATTCTAAGTTGTGTGCACCTTCATGTCGGATGCCAGTTCAATTACCTTGCAAAACATGTGAAAATAAAATGTGAGTGCAATGGACAAATGTTAGCCAGAAATTCTAGTATCCTCTGCCTCCATTGCACTGTAAGACAAAAAAAAACTGACACAAAGTTGGAAATGACTATTCAAAAGGGATTAAGTCAAGTTTTCCTAATACACGGGAATAGCTGTTTGCCAGGAAGCCTGCAGAAACCGAGAGACTGCGCTGCTCTCTAGGGAGCAGAAGGTCTTTCATTAACAACAGAAATGCTCCGTCCCTTTTGGACAGTAAAAGGTGATCTTGGACCTCTTATTATCCCCATGCTCTTGAACTTTTTTTTTGTCTTCCCCTGTAGAGTTTTCGCATAAACAACAGCTGCACCGCTGTCATAATTCAACAGAATGTATCCTTTGTTCTATTTGTAGGGTGAGATTCAAATGAAAAATCAAACGTGCCTTATTTTCTCCTTTAATTTATGCTGTTGCTTGAAATTTAAATTTCTCGTTATACCTCTGCTGGGCAGTACAAAAAGGAAAGAGAAATACATACAGCACACAGATCGATAGATAGATAACTTCCACCTCTATCCATGTCTAATCCTGTATTCCTTCATTTAAAGGGGTTAAAGCACTAGTAAGTTAGGATAAGTACTGAATTTGACCTGTGTTGTATAACCGCCCTGCCTATGACCAGACAGTCCCTCAGATTCAGAATTAGAAGAAATGATTTTTAGGTCACCAGTTTTGCAATGCAGTATGTTATTATTAACAGATCATATTAATAAAGGTAAAAATCCATGTGGTCTATCATACATAACCAAAGATCATAATTTGAGCTTATCCTTGTAACATAAACTTCACATTTTCTAACTTTGTTCAATTAAGTTTGCAAACCTAATGTTCCATTAAAGTTTACTTAACCTAACTCTTACCTCTTTTCCCCAAGTGTATTGTAAAAAGCCCTTAGTGTTGAAATCCTATCCCTATTTAAGCATATCTCTTCCAATAAAACCACTTCCTTGAATTGGATTAGCCGCCATCCAGAACTTTATTTTCTCTTCCTAAATATTTGATAAACCTTATCTGGAACCAATTAACACATTGATCATTTCAATGTTTATTAAAACCCACTTAATGACTTTTGAAGAAAAAGCACCGTTGTATTTACAAACATTATATAGTGCATTAATCGAGCACTTCATGCAGAGAGAAAAAGGCATTGAAGGCATAATTCATTGGCTGTATTAACCAGAGTGGCGTTAGCAGCTTGGTGAAATATTCTCCAAATGCTGTTATAAATATAATAACAGTTTTCTGGTAGAGAAGTCAAGACAGCTTAAGGAATTGGTAAGGAGTTATGGTGAAATCCTCAAAGGGTGCTGCCTGGGCTCCAAGAAAAGGGCTTCAAGGCACTGGACCGAGGTAAGCAGCTGCAATTGATTTAGCAAGTAATTACCCTGAACACGGGGAAGAAAAGAGAGGGGCACATGGCACTTCTGTCCTGGCTCCCGCGTGGTTCTGAAGGCCAAGGACATCATTCCACCAAACCGCCGAAATGGTTTCTCTTCTTAAAAAGTGTCATCTTACTTTCTGACTACAAAATGCATGTCCCTTTTAATACACCCATGGATGGCTGCTCTCTCCGCTGGGTGTGAGACTGGCCTGTATAAATGCAAACTTAAAACTGACCTTTCCCTTTTTCTGCCACACGTTAAAAATCGACTTTCATTGTCTGCTCACCTTCTCAAGGATGAAGGTGCCCAAGTCAGCCATTCTGTTCAGGAGCCCCTGGATGGCTCTTGAGGGTGACAGGATCAGAAAGAGACCATGATGTGTGGGGTAGTTACTGCTCTTACCTTTGCTCTCGGAGACAGTTACAACGGGCGTATCTGACAACACGCGGCAGTACTTCAGAGCCCCATATGTTAAGAATGAGTCCATGCAGTCATTTAAGCAGAACCTCCCCAGGCTGCCTGCAACTCAGCAGGATTGTTTCGGGGACTGGAGAGCCACAGTTCTTCTGCTCAGACAGCTCTGGTGACCCCTTCAAATGCTTCACAGAGATTAGACTGTCACACCTTGTCAGGTGGTCTATGCTCTCAGAGCTTTATCCTTTTAAAAGATTTAAAGTGTTCTCGTTGCTGCAGGATTTCTTCACGCTTATCTTCCAGCTTTAATTTCCACTTCTCCCCTATACACGGCCTTTTCTTCATCCAAAAAGAATTCATCACTGTTTATAGACCACCCCATGCAGTATCTTACAGTGATGCCACTGTTCATAATATTTCCTCAAAATAGAACCTGCCCCTCGCCCCATACCACTCTTGTCTGTCCTCCATTTCAGCTCATTGAATCTTCTTCATTCAAAGTACAAACTGTATGCCACCTTAAAAAAAAAATCAAAAACAAAAAAAAATATCAGGGCTTTAGTAAAAAAGAAACAATATTGCATAGTGGTTAAGGTAGAGTATGGGGTCCAGTTACATGCACTCAAATCTAGGATGCTAAATTTAACAGCCAAATGACCTTGAATAATCATCTAACCTCTGCACTTCAGTTTCCTCATCTGTCCAATTAGAATAATAGTGCCTAACACAGAGGACTTTTAAGATGATCAAATTAAGATAATATGCTTAGGCACCTAGAGGCATGTTTGACACAATCTAAGTTCTCTATATTGTTACAAATACCTTCAGTGTTATTGGAACTTAACAGTTGTGAATGTACTGATTACTTATATATAGTGTACTTGTCAATCAAACAAAGCTCTAAGAAGGAAGCATTCTATTGTCTTAATTTTTTATCTTCTACAACACTCAATATATTTTTTGTACACACCAATCCTTAAATAAACTTTATTAAATTCAGTCCACTGTGAAATAGGCTCAGGTAATTTAATTTTGAGCTTTTTGGAAGTAGAAACTATTTCTTCTTCTCTGTATTTCCCAGGAAGTTCTTTTCACAAACAGTAAATCAAGTGGCAATTGAGTGAATGATGAAAAACCTTAACAAATGAAGAAATCTTGTTATCTAATATTTTTATATTTGTATGCATGCCATATTGGACCCAGTATAACTGTCTTGCAAAAATATAACACACATATGCAAATATAATGGCATTCAATTTCAAATTGGACCAGTTTTGGAAGAGGTAAGTACGGAAACACCTGTGATGTCAAGGAAAGTTCTTCCTATTGACTCAAAGGAATTGGTGTGTTCTGAGGAAGAAGAGGCTTGAGGAGATGCATAACGGATGAATTGTAAATCAATATGCATTTTGTATTGTTTAGATAATTTTAAAAATTGTAATATTTCTTGGAAGTCTTCAATATTTTCAAATTGAGAAATGTTAAAATGCAATTAAAAATACAAATAAACCAAGTTTTAGGCAAGGAGAAGAAAAAATATGTATATCTTAATATGAAGTTAATAATGACACCTGGCTGTGTGTGTATGTGTTTATAAACATGATCACTATACTATTACTGAATATTAATAAATAAATATATACTACTGAAACACAGAACTTAAACTGGAATGCATGGGTTTTTGTCTGGGCAGGATGCAAAGGTGATTTCCCGGGTTCTTGTCCAGGTGGATTCAAAGAATGAAGCCACGGACAAAAGGTGGTGTAGGAAAAGGTTGATATTTATTGAGAAACAAGCACATGTGGGGAGGGGGAGAGAGACCCAATAAGTCCCTCTTTCCCAAGGTTTTTAAAGGCTGCAGTTCTTTGTGTCCTGATAGCCCCTCTGATTGGTCACTATTGCAGCTTCAGAGCTCAAACCCCATGTGGGGTTCCCCTCTTCTTCTCCTTTTTGTTTTTCCACTCCCTGTGGCCTTCCTCTTTATTCTGTGAGTGAGTGGCTTCCTCTCCCTTTATTCTGTAAATGTGTACCTTTTGGCAGCGCCCAGCCCCCTTATTCTGTAAATGTATACCTTCCGGAAGCTCTTAGCTCCCTTATTCTGTAAATGTTTGCCTTCTGGCAGCTCCCAGCTTTGCAGCTCTGCAGTTCTCCTCTATGAACCCCCTAAGTCCTAAACCTCCCTAAACCTCTCTATTTTATCCCTAAAAACTCCTTTCGCTACTATATACTACATAATAGGTTCTATAATAATAAAAGCATAATATGCTAATTAGACCAGACATCATGACCTTCCGGATGAAGCCAGGGCTGCAAGGGAAGCCTGGGTTCTGGGTTCCAGAGGGAAGCCGGTGCTGGCAGTTGGGGGAAGGAAGGCCTACTCTTGCACAAATTTCGTGCATCGGGCCTCTATTAGGTTCTATGAAATGCACATGTAGGTTAAATTATTTGAGAGAGGTTTTTAAAATATCTCAACTTATTCTACCCATAATCCTGCAAATTCATTGTTTAGTGTTCCAGTTTTACAGATGATGAAATTGTAGTCGAGGAAATGAAGACAAGGTCACAGGTTAGGAAAAGGCAACACTGAATGTTAAACCAGAGTTTGGGCTGCAGTCAAAGCCTAACGCAGTTTCTAATACATTATGTTTAGAAATAGCTTACAGGAGGTGCTTTGGCTCACAAGCATGATTTAAGACAGGAAAGTTTAGAGAAAATATCGTCTATGCTACTCCAATTCATTTGAAGTAACCATTTTATAGCAGTGATTCAAATTAGAGTGAAATATAGAAGTAGTAATAGTCTTTCCTTTGAGGGTAGAAAATACCACCCAAAAGGCTCTTTTCTCAAAATGAGGATTTGGGATTTGAAACCTCATAAATTGTACTACAAATCCTTTTATTGCTCAGTTGTGTTAAAGGTTATTCTGTTGTGAGATCTCTTAGTAGCTTTACCTGTTCTTAGCAAGTAGTAATGATTTCTGGTTAAGACTGAATTAGCTACATGGACTGAATAATTATTGTGACACAGTCTGCAACTAGCATTTACCACATTGCTACGTTTATTCTACTATATACCTCAATACTGTATTTAAACAATTTATATACTGAGAAAGCAGGAGAGGGAAGGAAGGCAGAGAGTTGGCCAGGGAGAAGGGCGAGGGAGAAAAGTTGAATGGGAAAAACCTTAGGAAAAGTCGGGAGGTTGATAGAGTAGGCACAGGTGAAAAAAAAAAGGGGGGGAAATGTGGGGAAAAGAGAGGTGGGGAAGGGCCTATGCTTCTTAATACTTGAAAGAGAACAAAACATTTAGGAGCATTTTTAAAGAGAATGTTTGGGTCATAGAGACACTCCGATTGCTGGAAGGATTAAAGCAAAAGCTGTCATTTCACATGTCAGGGATGTTGTGACTATCAGACCATGAGATGTTTTCTAAGAATTGTCTTAGGTAGCTGTTTCTCAGCATACTTTTATTAGATAAGTTAGATTGCCAGGAACAAAGACCCTTGTCAGGTCACCTTGGTGAATTGTGTATTGTTAGGAAACATAAGGAAGGTTGTCAGTAGTTGTATAGCATCCTCTCAAAGAACGGGAAGAGAGTCTGAGATAAGGGTAACAATGCCTTTAGCTTGTACCCCCAGGGTCCGGAATTTTCTAGTCCCTTCTTTTGTCTCCTGTTACAGCTGCTTCTTCAAATTTGATTTTTCTGTTTCCCTTTGTTCCTCTTGGATTCCTCAGTTTACACTACTTCTGCTTACTGTCTTCTCTGTGGTCTTCTCTTTTTTTCTTTCCCTCTTTATCTAATACTCACACATTCCATGGCAAACCCCTTGGCACAGAGCAACCACATAAGGTAAGGTTTCATGCCTGGGTATAAAATCAAAGAGTTAGCACCAAAATGATGCTGAAGATGATTATATTTTTTTTACTGGTGACTGAAAGGATACTTCAGGGTGTTGAAGTACCCCAGAGTCATCTCTAAATGTATTAATTATCTTTCCTATTATTTGTAATTTCTTTCTCATAAAAGTCAAGTGGGAAAATGAATTAGTGAGTTGAGTTTTTTAGTTGCTCAGAATTCAGATACATAAAAATGCACTGCAAATTGTGTGTATTGTAATGGAAAAGAGAGTCATTTCCTTTGATATTAGATTAGAGTAAATGACCTCTAACATCTGTCTATTTTCGATTTGTGGACTTCTATGAACTACGTAAACACAGGTCAGAGCTTCTCACCACTTTTTGGTGATGGCTTTCCCATAGTCACATTTAAACCTGGATTTTCTTTATTGTACTAAATACTCAGGTAGTCAAGAACTTGGAAAATTATTCCAATATTTTTATTCATATTATATAATAAGTGGAAGGGATTTTCTTTCACCTCTGATAGATCCTCATGGACTGTATAAGTTGAAGAGAATTTTAATCTATCACACATTCCACAGGTGTTTTTGTTTTTTTCTCTTCAGGCTTTTTATCCTTTTGAGGAATGTTATCACGATATTAATTCTTAACATTAAGTACATTTTACAAAACATAGAAATACTTCGCAGTCCCATTTAATTTCAGAAGTAGTTTATGCTCATGATTTGGTCACTTAGTCTTTTCAAAATTAGCATCATCCAAGATGTACTGGGCACTGCTATAGGCTTTCCTGATACAATAAGAAACAAAACACAAAATTTCTGTCTTTAAGTAGTTTATATTTTGGTTACCTTCATAATATTTTGGAGAGTCTTTAAGATAATTAAATATTTCACTTGGATGATTATTTTTCAGAGGTTCTTTTATGCTTTGCGGGTTTTGTTTGTTTGTTTGTCTTGCTTTCACATTCTGAGTCAAGTATCATGTAAGTTCCATGGATTATTCTCTGAAAAAATAATTGAAATCTTCACCTACTTCATAAGATCTACTGAACATCAGACTCTTTAAACCTGTAAATGAATCCAAGTTTTGGCAAAATAGTTACGTATAGAATTTTATGCTGTTTTCAAACTGAATATTAATTCAAAAGAAAAGGAAGTGTGTAGAGAGTTTTCATAGCAATTTTCAGATTAATTGAAAGATTACAGATAGCTGATAAGCAATAGAACCAGAACAAATAAGCAATTTTCCACTGGCCAGTATGAAGGAAAATAAAACCATTTTGCCTTCTCTCTGAAATAAACTAAATACTTGACAAGCATTTGTAGCTATGTTGTAATTTATTTCACTTGAGAGCAAAGACCTTTTATAACTTACTTGTGGCTTTGGCTGAATTGTAAGGTTTGTGCCATTGTTTACTTAATGCATTTGATACGCTACCAATAACCAGTCATGCTAATGTGTGCACATTTACCACTGGCCTTGCTGTGGTTAAACTACATTTATCCTAACCATATATTAAATGGTGATTTTTCCTTAAAAAACCTAATTACACATGTAGTTAAATTTTTAAAGCATATCTTCTTTTCTCAAGTGGTAATACACATAACAAACTGTGCATAAATGCTACTACCAGTGGGTCAGGCCAAGACAAAACAGGTTTAATGTTATACTATAGGTCTTCATAAATAAAGACAGAAAATATTTTTACAAAGAGAATGCTTTTCCTTTCAGCTTTGCACATTATCACTAACTCTAGGCAACTCAATAAGACATAAATATTGACTTGAATTTGTTCCTGTGATGCCATCAATGTGATTTTAAGAATATTTTTTTTATTTTTATGTTTCAATATATTATTATTGACTTCAGAGAGGAAGGGAGATGGAGAAAGAGATAGAAACATCAATGATGAGAGAAAATAGTTGATCAGCTGCCTCCTGCATGCCCCCCACTGGGGATCAAGCCCACAACCCTGGCATGTGCCCTTGACCAGAATCAAACCTAGGACCCTCAGTCCGCAAGCCAACACTCTATCCACTGAGACAAACCAGCTAGAGAAAGTGGTCTCATTTTTTTGCTACCTCTACAGAATATATAATATCTAGTATCTATATATATAAAAGCCTAATATGCAAAGTGTCCCCTCAGGAGTTCAACTGGCCAGGAGTTCGATTGCCCACTATGATATGCACTGACCACCAGGGGGCGGTGTAGAACAAAGGAAGGCCCCCGCCAGCAGCTGGCAGCCACTAGGGACCCTACCCATGCACGAATTTCATGCACTGGGCCTCTAGTATTAAATAAAGTGACTACACTTACACAATGCAGTAAATTAAGCATGGTAATTGCCAATGTAGTTTTGGATAAATTAAGAAAAAAACAGGTTTTTGAAAATAATACACAATTAAGATTTTAGATCACTAGTAACAGATGTTTTTGCATAGCCTAACATTCTGATAGACTGAAGTAAAATAAATAAGCATGAGGATAAAGACCACAACTCAGCAATGTTTTGTTTCCAGTTGCTTTTCAAACCTGTATCAGTTTAGCAGTTGAACACATACTGTGATGCTGTTGATTACTGTACATATGCAAAAGTCACAGTTATACAAATGGTTTGGGATGTTTTATTTTAAATAATGTCAAATAAAAATTAGATATTACCACAAATTACCAAATTATTAAAGGCCAGGATAATGATCAGGTCAACTGAAATTTTTCCTGTTCCACCTGATAATTGGTGGGAACCCACTTAATTTATATAATAGGTTAACCTAAAGAATATTTCTCTTATGTATATGGATTTGGATTTTCTAGCGACTCAAGTAAGAGGAGCTTGAAAATTTTAAAGATTAATGTTCCCTGAATTGTAGATGAAAGGTATACTTGATTTACATGGATTTTTTTTTTTCAATCTGGGAATGTTGGGCTTGGAAATTGAGTCTTGGTGGTAACATATTCAAATGTGCTGTTCTATAGAACCTTTGCTGTAAAGAAAAGTGTAAGCATTCAATACTCATGCTGGCCAGACTGCCTTTACTGACTTGACGGCTGACAATTGATGTTAATCAAATAAAGGATGATATCTGTTGTAATCATGCTAGTATGAGGTGGCTATGGAAGAATAAAGTAGATATGTTTTGAAGGTAACCAAAAGACAAAATCAATCAATCTCCTTTGGAAATACAGCGCTGAGAATTATAAACATGTATACGACAATTGAAGTTATTGAAATGGACAGAACGTTGAGTGCTACACTGAGAACTAAGTTAAGTGTAAGAAACATGGATTTATGCGTCATGGTCTGTTTCTTTGATAGTAATAAGCCAGAGTGGTATGTTCCCATATAGCTCCTGTGAAAATAATTCTAGATCAATAATGAGAGAGGATGCTCTAACCGATTTGGCTCAGTGGCTAGAGCGTCGGCCTGCGGACTCAAGGGTCCCAGGTTAGATTCCGGTCAAGGGCATGTACCTTGGTTGCGGGCACATCCCCAGTAGGAGGTGTGCAGGAGGCAGCTGATTAATGTTTCTCTCTCATCAATGTTTCTAACTCTCTATCCCTCTCCCTTCCTCTCTATAAAAAATCAATAAAATATATTTTAAAAAAATAATGAGAGAGGAAGTGTGATCACATAAAGACAATTACAGAGACCAATGTGAAGATGGAATGGAAGAATAGGACAGTAGAGCAGCCAAGGCCTTGATCCCCACTGTGAGGCATGCAGGAGGCAGCCAATCAATGATTATCTCTCATCATTGACGTTTCTGTCTCTCTCTCCATCTCCCTTTCTTTCTGCAATAAATAAAAAAAATATTTTTAAAACAAACAAACAAACCAAAATGAATTATATCATGAAAAGTGCATTTGTGAACTTATTAACACAAGTAGAGATGTGTGTGGGGAAGCACAGGACTTGGTTGGAAAGTCTGTAAGGAGGAATCTTCTAAAGGTCGGGGGACTCTACGGGGATCTTGCCAAAGGTGGCAGGCCCTGCCTTGACTTTTCCAAACAAGTCTGAGCCCCTGGGTGTTTTACTGGAATCTTTATATTTAGACTTCAAAACATCCTTGCTTAAAGACACTACAGGCGCTTATGCCTTCTCAAGGATGCTTACCCTGCTGATAGCATGTATAGTTACTTTTAGTAAAAGCCTAAGGAGGCAGGCGAATGGGGCTGTCTGGTTCCTATAGCCAAGCAGTCCCTTAGCCCTCTCTTTCACACAAACATGCATCAGAGTAATCATTCATCCATTGCTCAGGGTCTGCCGGTCAGCCCCAGCAGAGCTGCCACAGCTATTCAGGTGATATTGCAGAGTATGTGTTCCTTTCACCAGTTCTGCAAATATGTGATATATGTTACTGTTTATCCTTGACATTCAAGTATCACTGGCAGGATGTTCACTGGTCCTGTGTATTGCCTTTCTCTTTTTGTCAGTGTCAACATTGAGGTTTCTTTAAGCGTGGTTATGGAAATTAAACTTTGGCTTGAGTTCCCTAAATGGAAAGAAAGAATGGGGTGGCACTGCAATGCTTTAATTTGCAGTTACTTATGCTATGTAACATTTGCATTCTCATAAGTAAATATAGGCTCCAGTGAGAGAAAACCATTGGATAACCTGTCCATTGCATGAAAGAATGTTTCCTGAATGCAGGAAATGCTCCTTGTACCAAACATTCTTGTTTCTATTACCATCCGTACACAATTTCATTTTAGATAAGTCTAAGGCCAAATATTTACATCTTTCTCATATTCCATCTCTCCAATTCTCGTAAGTACAACTCTAACATCATTTCCCACCATGGACAGCAATCGTTTTTTCCTCATCAAACATCACATGCTGGCTGTGTGGGGAGGTGAAAGGAAAAGAAAATTCTCATGCCCAAGTATGTTCCCATTTTAAGAAAAGCATGCCCTAACATTTATATTCTTTCTTCATTGTTTTACCCTTTTAAAAAGTCAAACAACCAATAAAACAGTAAATGTTCATTAAGTTTTGAGATTTCAAAAAGTCTGAGGACAATGCAACTAGTTTATTTTTAATAGAAAGAAAAATTATTTGAACACATATGCTCTGATATGATAAGCAATGTTAAGCAAATGTAATGATAAGTTTCAGGAAGGCTTAGATTTAGCTGATCAGCATATTTGTTGTTCATGTATCTATGAGTGGTCCACAATCTAAATAAACCAGTTGCATAGTCAAGATGTTATAAAGAAACCCTTGCTACTTTATATTGTTTACATTCACATTTATCATATAAAAGTAGCATAATCTTTGTAATAGTATAAAATAAAATGAAATTAGTTGGGAATCTGAGTTCAGTTCCTCTGAAAGCAAGGAAAACTTTTATATGTGGTTTCCCTATTCCAATAACAATATATGTGGATTAGATAAATATGTCCATTTTAGTTTCCTGCTCAAATATGCTGCATAAAATTAGACTGAGCAGTATTAATATGAACTTTTTTATGTGATTATTATTATATTTTATGCAATACAACCAGTGCTAGATAATTAGTTTAAAAATCATTCAACACCACAAAGATTCTTCTAAATATGACACAAATAGATCTCATTCAGCAAAGATTACAGTGCAGCTAGGTCATTATTTCTGACATTTGTAGTCAACATCCCACATTATCGCCAAACATACTTTTCTCTATAGCTAAACCCTGGAAAATAACAATTGTGGTATCAGAGCACTCATGAATAACACATGAAGCTGGAATTTACATTTTTCATTAGTAAAGCCCACTATTTTCTTCTAAAAAATTTTGTTTATTTGGGTAAGTAGTACAATGATATGGTTTTTATATGACTCCTGTGTAACTGGAAAGTTTCAGTAATTAACTTCTTCACCAGTGGATCAGAAAACCTAAGGGCAGATTACCACCCGACAGCACCCTTCCGTCTCCAAAACTAATTGTTATAAATGAAATGAACAATACAAAGGCTGCTGTCAGTCAATATACTATATTGATATTTGTTAGCACAGACTGCATATTATACCCCATTAAGAAATGTCTGCTCTAGCCCTTCTCAACTTGGTCAATGACCAACAAGGACAAAGTATATTTTCATAGGGCCTGCTAGTTCCATATATAATTGGAGAAATGCATGAATATTTATAAGTACAAATAATGAACAATAACAAAAAGAGCCATAATACTTCAACATTAATGTGAAATTTTATACTTTCTAGGGCATTTGCTTGTGTACTTGCATTTTTTCCCCAGAAATATTCACAATAGCACAATAGCTAAAACCCAAACAACATTTGAGGCTGTTTACTGTGTAGTCTGTTGTGGGGTTTTTTTAATGTTTTTCAAAAAAAATTGATTTCTTACTCCAAAGACCACTCCCTAAGTGAAATAATTATATTATATTTAAATAAGGCATTGTGACCATATTGTATAATTACAGCACTGAAGAATCCCATCTTTCCATAGCACATTGCCCTTAATTTCTGCACTACCCACTGGTGCTTGTCACTCCTGTGCTTGAAAGCACTTAATGACTCCCTTCTTCTGCAAGAGAGAATTTTATGTGCCTACTCTGTCACTTAGGACTTTCCTCCACTTGTCCCCAGACTCCATCAATCTTGTTTCTTGATAGTTCCCTCTATAATAATAAAAATAGTGGCTAACAGTTATCAAGAACTTTATACCAGACATTATTCTAATTTTTAAGTATTAGTTCACTTATGCTTATAACAACTTAGCAGGGTTGCTCAACCACAGCATTTTTGAAATGTTGAGTAAGTTAAGTCTTTGTTGCGAAGAGCTATCCTATGTATTGTAGGTACTTAGCAGCGTCAACATATAAAATGTCAGTTGTAGCCTCTCAGTTGTAACAACTAAAGTGTTGTTGCCAATGTCTTCTGGACAGCAAAATCACCCCCAGGTGAGAACCACTACGCTAAGCTGATAAATGTTATCATCATCCCCATTTTTCAGATGAGTAAATTGAAGGACAGAGATGTAAATCATTCATTCATGGTCACCTAGCAAGCAGAATCAGGATTCATGCTTCTTTCTGTCTGCAGTTTCTACTTTCTTAACTATGACTGTACTTTGACATGTTTAAATGTATTCTGGGTGAGTTAAAGTCATACTGTTGTCGCCCCTCAGAGTCCTGGACTTCTTGAGAAAGTTTACTGGAAGTGACTTAAATAGATATTCTGACAGCCCAGAGAAGACATTAAAAGCATAAATTTCTGTGCAAATGAAAGCTTAGATCGTATCAGTTCATATTAATAAAACAATAAAAATGTACATGTATACTTTAATTATAAATTAGATACAAATTGACTGCCTAAATATGTACAAAATACAAACTAACTGCTCAGTGAACATTATTTCTTCTGATTGCATGATCATCCTTTTTCCCCAGTAAAGCTTATCTCCAGCTAATTCCTATGCACCTATTCCTCCCAGAATTCCCAAAAAAACTTATGCCAATTTTGCTGACAACAGCAATGATGAGGCAGCCTAACCTTGAGGGTTAAGATACAAACTATGGAGACAGATTAATGGGTTCAAATCTCAATTCTCCTGTTTGTTATCTGTATGACCTTGTGCTAGTAACTTAACTTACATAAACTCTCTGTACTTTTGCTTTATTATCTGTATAGTGGAGATGAAAATCATCTGTAGCTCATAGGGCTATTATTGGGAATAAATAAGTGTATAAACATTTGGTAAATCAAATATGTATATACTTAGTTACATAGTGCTGCTATGCTATCTTTTAAGAATATTTACAACTAAGATTAGTTCTCCTTATATGAATTAAAGGTAATTAAGCATAATTATAAATAAATATGGATATATTATATATATACTTATATATACATAGGTATATATTTATATGTATTTATACATATGCATATATAAATACAAAATGTATACATACTAGTATATATAAATACAAACCAATGTATACACTTTAACTATGCAGTCGCATTATTTTATCTTTTAGGAACACCATGGCCTAAAATTTGCATGTCATTATGTTAATATTTTGCCTCCATAATCAGTATTGCTGAATTTCAAATAGGTCTGATGTTTTTTCAGACCCCACCATGCCAGAAAGCATCCTCTTGTGGTAGCCTGATTTTATTTTTCTCTTAATTTTAAGTTATACAAGGGCAAGATCAGGTCTTATTTATCTTTCTTTACCCTTGGCCAGAACAGCAAGTCACATAATTTTTTGAATGTTCATTGACTGAATATTACTTGGGTACTGATTGGCTAGTATTGAAGAGCACTTGGAACCTTCAAAATACATATGAGAGGAGTGAAAGTGTCCACATATAAATAGAATATACGTATATTATTTTCTGAGAAGCAGTGTGTAAGGGCATTGGGATGATACAAAACTTTGGGAATCTTTGAAAACATTTCCAAATCACTGACATAGAATTTTTTTTTTTTAATTTGGATAAAATATGTTAGGGGGTCATTTTCACTGGTTGACATCTCTGAAGTTAACATTATCTCTATGAGTGAGGATAAATCACTAAATGAATAACTGGATGCAATATTAAGTGAATTTTTACTGATTTAAATCATAGCAGCTACCTTCAAGAGGAAAATAAGAGGACTAGAACTTCTCATGTAAAAAAAAAAGTTTATATCATACAAACCTAAAGTCAAAAAATACTAGCATTTGTCTGAACTCAACATTTTAACATTTTGAGAATAGGCAAAAAAATATCAAGAAGTCAAAAAATCAGGTTAGAAAATGAATTTACTCACAATCTGCAGATGGAAATTGCATAGATAGAGAATCAATAGTCATACCTTATGCCCACTCCATCATAAACTTTAATGAATGGCAAATTAAAGCCAAATAAACAATTCCAGAACTTTCTTAAGAAAATGTCAAATAATTTCCAGGTTTTCTCTTTGCCCTTCAGTAATATTTTCAGTTTTTATAAATGTAAAGATGTAATTAATAGATGGACATTTTTATGTAAAACAAAAATATCATTTAAATTATAATCTATATTTTACAAAAACACATTTTATCAATATCAATTCAGTTTTCCAATTAAAATGACAACTTTTAATTAGTCTAAATTCCCATTATTAAGGCTGAGCAGGTAAATTCAATATTCCATGTTGTAATTTTTATACTACTTATTTTATACAAGAGAAATAAACATGTTAAAATATATTTACTTCCTTTCTCTTCTCTCCTTTTAATTAAACATTCTCAACCCAATACATAGATAGTAAAAAAACGATTAAATAATTAACTTTTTTTATTCTTTGGAGGTCCCTGTGCATTTTAATTTACATGTTGATTATGGAGCCAGGAAAAGTCTCCCAAGTTAAATCTGATTAAGCAAAGCAGAAAGGACCTTAAAAATAAATAGCTAGCTGAAACTGAGAATGCACTTGGACTAATTGTGTTAATAAACCACCCTGATGAGACTTGTTTAGTACAAAAGGCCCCCTGACCTTTTGATTAACTTTGTAAAGCAGGGTACTTTCCATATCTGCAGAGTTTCATTCCATTTCTACAATCTTTAAGTCAAACACTTATACCACTAAATACTTTAGGAAATAATGGAATGAGTAAAAGAGCTGTGCATTTGTTAGCTCTGCTGTGAAACTACTCCTTGTTTATTACAAAATTCCTCATGTTGGAGGATTCCTCATGTTTGAATTACTTCCTTTGTATCTCAAATAAAGATAGACATGGGGTGTGTGGGGGGGAAATCCATGGGAAGTGTATGCTATATAAACCTTAAAATTGTGTGTAAGGGCTATAACTTACAGACTAGGAACAAGACAGTATCTAATGAAAAATTGTAGTTGTTTAATCTAACAAGTAGGATTAATGTCTTACAGTTTTCAAAATGGACACTGATGGTTTAAGGTAAATAAGCCCCACTTGTGTGAAAAATGTATTGCCTATAGATGCAATGCATAACATTCCTGTGTTACCACATCATTGAACATTTACACACATAATCATCTTGTAAATTAAAAGAATAGTGTAGCTATTCAATAGTTATCTAAACTAATTTACCTTGTGAACAGGTGGTATCTCAACGGTGGGTGTGTGTGTTGAATTATATTTATATATATATATATATATATATATATATATATATATATATACACACACACACACAAAACGACTCCAAATGAATACAGGACATTTTGACAAGAATTCAAGCCATGTTATTTCTATTACATTGGTAGGTTTTTCCCTGCCATAAATTACAGTCTATGTAAGACATACCTTTGTATAATTTTAAGTGAAGCCAATGATCACGGGCACCATGAATGCTAAAATGACTATTGCTTCAAAGCCTCAATGTTGGAAACAGTAATAGTTAAATGTATCCATACCATCAAATCATATTAAATTACCATTAAAGAGCAAAACATCAGTAAAGAAGAAAAATATTTTGAGATAATATTTGATGTAATTTTGACATTAAAAAATTCTATGCAACTGCAATCACTAGTTTGGGAAAACAAAATATATTTATATACTTAACAATAAGAAAGCAAACTGAAAAGTTAGTAATATAATCTTTGACTTATGGATTACAAAGTGATTTTTAATATTCTTTTCTATGCATTCTTCTATATTTTCTAAAATTTCTACAAAGCCCTTTGGTTAAATAATCATCAAATATAGAATAAATTTTTTAAAAAGATTAATATTTATGTTCAGTTATAAATTTTACATTCATAAATATAATAATCTACTCAGTCGTTTTTTTATATCTATGAATGTTGAGCAGTAATCAGTAAGAACTCTTAGCTAAATATTTCAGTGCTTCTTTATTTCTTACTAGAGGCCTGATGCACAAAATTTGTGCAAGAGTAGGCCTTCCTTTCTCTGGTGCCAGCACCAGCTTCCCTCTGGCACCTTGGACTCGGGCTTCCCTCTGGCCACCGGCAGACATGTGGGACCCGGGCTTCCCTCCCAGCCCCGGCTTCTTCCGGAAGGTCGTCCAGAAGGAAGTCCAGAAAGATGTCCAGTCTAATTAGCATATTCCACTTTTATTATTATAGATAGTTCTTCCCACTCGCCACTTCCAATTCTAAACCTCTGTCACTTATGAATTTACATATAGTAAGTAGTTGGGACAGAAATTATTTAGTTTTGTCTAAATATATATTTCCAAGAGAGATCACATGTGCATTCTCTTTAATAACTGGCTTATAATAATCCATGATGCTTGTGAAGGTTCATTCAAAGGTTGTTTACATTGAACACTATATTGTGTTTACTACGTAAATAGTGGTACTGCAGATTCAGTTATATGTTTGGGCACATACTGTTTCTATGGTTCTAATTTTATAATTTCTGTGCTACTCAAAATGAATGACCCCAAAGTGTAGGTCAAGAAAATTTTTCTTTATTATATAATTTTTTATTAAATAGTTATTGAGCACCTACTATGTGACAAATGTGGTCACCATTCCCTAATGTTTTAAAATCACATCATATTGTACTTTGCTTCATATTCAGACTATACAAATTCTTTTCCTTCTGTTTTGGTTGCCTTTCTTTTTCTTCATTGTTGCATGCTTTATGCATACTTGCTTCTCTACTTCCTTAATACCTTATGATTTATTCTTACAATACCTTGATCTTTGTATTTTGATCAGACAAAAAAATTATAATACCAGGACAGAAACTGTTCTGTTTTTTATTTATTACCTACTACTCACCTAAACAGAATCTGCTATTTTAAAATCCTTAACAAATATTTTCATAATAGGTGAATAGGAATAAGCAATAATACTACCATTTTTTTTCTATCTTCCAAAAATTGAGTGTATAGAGATATAATATGCCATAAACTTTCAGGTTTTATATTCCAAGAGTGATTATTTCCAGCTAGGCACCAATTAAACATGTTCTAAAAAGGGCTTAAACAAATATGGATTTATTCTTTTAATTATTTATCTGATTTTTATTTATTGTGAAAATAAATCTTTGCATTGAACTTTGAATGATTTTAGTGTGCGTGAAATAAATTTAGATCCAGGTGTTTTTTTGTTTGTTTGATTTTGTTTTTGTTTACTAGAGGCCAGGTGCATGAAAATTCAGGCATTGGAGGGGGTGTCCCTCAGCCCAGCCTGCCCCCTCTCACAGTCTGGGAGCCCTCAGGGGCGGGAGGCGACCAGGTGATCAGGGGAAGGCAAGGCCCCCATCACAACTCTGCTGCTGCCACTGCCGGCAGCACAAGCCTTGGCCAGTCCTGGTTACCTAAGCCTCAGGAGGCCCTGGGCAGCTGGGCAGCTGCCATCTGAGGCTTGCCTGCACCTTGGGCCAGCCCTGGGCGGCTGGGGGAATGAGGGGTTGGGGGACTCCAGAAGCAGGTGTGCGGAACGGCTGGGCCCACCCCCAGGCACATGCCTGCCATCCCAGTGGGGCTGAGGGGACTGGGCGCCACCATCTTGTGACTGTGGGCACTGCCATCTTTTGAGGGCATGACAGTCAATTAGGATATTCCCTCCTTATTGGCTGTGGGTGCTGCCATCTTTGAGGGCGTGACGGTCAATTAGCATATTCCCTCTTTATTAGATAGGATTGATTGATTTCAGAGAGGAAGGGAGAAGGAGAGAGATGGAAACATTAATGATGAGACTCATTGATCGGCTACCTCCTGCACACCCCACAGTGGAGACCAAGCCTACAACCCAGGCCTGTGCCCTGACTGGAATTGAACCTGGACCTCCTGGTTCATAGGTCAAAGCTCAATCACTGAGCCATGCTGACTGGGCTAGATCCAGATGTTTTACCTGAAAGACTAGCTTGGGTACTTATTTAGTTTCCTCTTTTCATTGCAGATTTGGGTTTCCTGACATTACCAGCAATGCTATCATGTTTCGTCAGAGAATAAAATGCTTTCTTGGTGGATCCCCAGAAATCTTCTTGATGTGAGAGAAATAACTTATAAAAACACAGAATATGCTCAGCCTGCATGAGCATCAAGCTATGAACCAGGAGGTCACAATTTGAATCTCAGTCAGGGCACATGCCCGGGTTGAGGGCTCTATCCCCAGTGTGGGGCATGTAGGAGGCAGCCTATCAATGATTCTCTCTCCTCATTGATGTTTCTATATCTCTGCATCTCCTTTCCTCTTTGAAATCAATAAAATATATTTAAAAAAACAAAAACAGAATATGGAGATTATAAGAACACTAGAGGCTCAGTGCATGAAATTCATATATGGGTAGGGTCCCTAGGCCTGGTTGGCAATCAGGGCCGATTGGGGCCTTCCTTTCTCAGCTGCCAACGTGGGCCTTCCTTCCCCAGTTGTCGGCCGGGGCCTTCTTTCATTCTGTGCCGCCCCCGTTGGTCAGCACATGTCATAGCAAGCGGTTGAACTGAGAGGACAATTTGCATATTAGACTTTTATTATATAGGACTTTTACCAAGATTTGTAAATGGTCAAAATTTAAAGATATAAATAACCAGAAAGCTTAGCATTTTCATCCACTTGTTTATCTGTGAGCGACACTTATTAATAAATGGTAAAAATCCACCATACCACATTTGCATTACACCCTGCACTTTTTTTCCTTAATACCTGAGTAATTTTTTCTGTCTTCAAATTTCTACTTTTTTATCCCACAACAAACTCTTGACTCCTCAGTGCTCCTTGAATATGTTTTCAGAGAATGAAAAATCCCTTAATGTCCTCTATCCCTTTTCAGGTAAAAATAAATAAAATAAAAACACCAACCAAATAAAAAAAACCCTTAAGGATACAGTCTAGTCACAGTTCAATGTGAGATTAAGATGTTAATATCAGGATTTAACATAGTGACATTGATAATTTCTGATTGTTAAATCAATGCTAAGGGCATAAGACTAGTCTCACTAATAATTGGATTAACATTGACTGAGCTTTCACTGAAAAGAAAGTGAGTTTGTGCACCTGAGTATATTTTCAAGCTCTTTTGTTTTGTTACTCTTTGATCTAAGATCCCATTACATTATCTTCGGTGTACATTTTCCTGACAGTTTAGATATCTTGAAGTTTTCCATTTTTAGGTCTTTCATCCACTGATTTGTTCTCTTACTCCCAGAGTTAGCTACGAATTTATAGATTTCAGTATTTGCACCAAGGCTTCTACCTACTCCCTTCAGCAATGGTGACACTAAACAGAAGAAAAATTTAAGGGTGCCTAGAATGCCAGGCCCTGAATGAGTATTTTTACTATTGGACTTCCTCCAGCTGCATTCTTTTCTCTGCTTCCCCAATTAAGGCGAAAATCTAAGACATCTTGTTTCTGTTAAACAATTTACTTTTACTTGTTTCTGTAAAAACAATTTACCTTTAGGATGTACTTTGCTAGAAAGATCAAGCAATGCAGTATCTAAGAAAGAAGAAAAAAAAATGTTTTCCTTGAAGATACTAGCAGCAAACCCTGTTTCTCTGAAACAGATTGAAGATGTTAAGCGGAGGATAGATTACCTTCCTTTTGCAATTAGAAAGATTAAATACATTTCCCAAGGTCACAAAGCCAATAATCATTAAAATCCGGATTTGATTCCAAGGGTGTCTTACTTCAAACTCTGTTTATGTTCCCATATTTTATGACTTCCCATTAAACTAAGGAACACCTTAAAGATAAGCACATTCCGACAGGCTGAAGAAGGCATACAACTTTCTCTGCATCATTTTGAATAGTGTCCTGTTAACAACTTATTTGGGCATTTAACAGCCATCTGTTACTCATTAATTTTAATAAATTGGGAAGCTCAGTGCCTAAGTGTTTTTTAAGTTGTAAGAGAAGTGTATTCCTCAGTGGTTCATTCCAACACTGAATACCACTTACGTAATCACTTGCATGCCATACACTCTATGGCCCCGTGCCCTGATCTGTCCAGGTGTGCAGAATCCATCATGATTTGACATTATTATACATAACTTGTTTGCTTTCTTAAATGTTGAGAGAAATAGCAATTCCCATGAAATAGAAAGGAATAAAAATCCATGCAACATTCTGAATATCACATATAAATTTTGTGATTCTCAGCATCATTCAACATCAGGGACAGGCATTGTACTCAAGATAGCAATCAGAGGAAAGGAAAGGATATGAGAATCAGAAAAATGCCACAGATGACTCAAAGAAAATTCATTTGCTTTTGAGAGAAAGGAAAAACACGGAGTCAAAAAGAACCCACATATCACACATAGGAAATTTTATTTGAGTAATATATGTGCAAAGCTGTTTACAGAGATAAAGTTAAAGAGATATTTGGGAACTGAAGGCTGGATTTTATGCCAGGTATCTAGTGCCTTCCTCATTGGCTTGTTGTAAAATTAAATGAGAATGCATAGAAAGCACTTATCGTACTGCCTGGCTCATATTAAGCATCAATAAATGCTAGTTCTTCCAATTTTTTATTGTAATCGTTATTCTGGATGCCCGGCATGAATGATTTGGAGGTATATGCATTGACGAATTAATGAAACAAACACGGAAAGTTTATATCCTCAAAATTTTTATCGAATCCCCATGGTCGTTATCTAGACAATTCAGTTCAGAATGTTCACTGAGGACCGGGATCATTTGGTTTGTCTGCCATACACTGAGATAATTAGTTGGATAATTGACAAATTTCTCTATTCTCTTATACCAGCCAGCAGCCTGAAATATGCTTGAAATAGTAGAATCAATGGATTTGCTTCCTGTGATACTGCTAATTAGTAAAAGAACATCAGGTATATATATTTTCCTAAAAAACACATACATAAATAAAATGAGAAGACCTCATGTTTTTTTATGACCTAGAAAGGAAATAGAAATAGTGTAAATCTGATCATGCATTTTAATCGTTAAGGAATAGTAAGAATATATTAATTTTGTCTGTACATGAAGGTCAGAAACTTGAACCTGTGTCCATCCTGAAAATCTGAGGACCTGGGGGAGGAGGTGTCACGTTTTTGTGACGATTTTTGAATGTGTTGCTGACGAGAACTGCGTGGCGACACGGTTGTTTTGACCACATAGTTATTTTTCTCAGCTGAAATTATGCAACGGCCATTAAAGCTTGTAAATTAGTCTCTCCTGAAATTAATTTGGTTCTATCCATGCCCCAGGACCTACTTGTTCCTAGTGAATTAGAAAATGTCTCTCGCCTGTAGCTGGGAAGCTAAGATATAGATTCAGAGTCAACTGCCTAGTTAGCCCACCCCCTCCATGCACACACTTGAAAGATGGTGAGAGAATAAGCCTCTTACTGCTGCCTGTGTGTGCTGCCCTTCCAGGAAGCCGTAGGCTGCCAATCACAATGAAGCCAGAACTGAGTGGGAGCATCCTAGGTCAGCCGCAGGATTGGAATGTTTTCTCTTTGCAGTTATTATGGAGGGAACATGTTGGGCAATTGACTAGCTCCCTGCAGAAAAGACAGCTCTCACCCCATGGAGAAAACCAAGGAGGCAAAAGAGGCTTTAGCCAGGTAAATTGCCTGCAAAGTGGCTGCAGCCTTTTGGGGCTGGAGTGTAACATTCCTGGGGAATAGAGCTGGGGCTTTTGGCCTGGTAAGCTCCTTAAATGCAATAGGAACAGAAACCTATTGTTTTCCTAAGCCCGTGTAGTTTTAATGCCTCTTGTACATTATTCATTCCTCTTTGTTCTCCCTATACATTGAGAAAAATTCCTTTTGAAAATGCAAATGTGCCTTTAATGTGCTATGGAACAAACGTAAAAATAACATTAGACTGATATTTTGATATTTTTAAAGGAGAGTTATATGACCCAGGGGCCAAGAGAGCATGGCCACTGAAGTATTTAATGCAAATGAAACTCAAGAAGGTATGGCTTAAGGGGAGAGAGTTAGGAGTTAATGACTGTTGGTTCAGTGTACCCTCCCCACCAATGAATAATTAGAACTGATTTTGTTCTTATCTGAGGAGGCTTGTACAATTGTTAGGTAGCCTCCCTTCCTACAAGAGTTTAACTATAACTGTTTGTACGGTGTGAGTGTGTGTGTGTGTGTGTGTGTGTGTGTGCGTGTGTATCCATATTTGTGTCAATATTTTTTTAGAAATTGGAAGTGTACCCCAAATTTGTGTCAGCATGGGAACCAAAATGCTGTATACAGTACTAATTCTACTCTTCCGGGCTATAGTTTTCATCAGTAAAATGAGAATAATACAGAATATAAGTAACAAGTTAGGTAAGAATATTAAAGAAGTTATTTTCTGTAAAGAACTTATGCCCGGGCTTGTCACAACTAAATGCACAAGAACTGTAAGCTATTATTAGTATTATTATTGCTATCTAGGAATTTTATTTAAATGTAAGCCAATTTGCTTACTAAAATAAATGTAAAAATACCAAGATATATAAATCCATGTCCCAAAGGCAAACATAATTTTTAAGTAAACATAGGATTGTTACTTTCAGTAATTTCAGGAGAGGAAATTCAAAGCAATCCTCTAATTTACAACAACTATCAAGTCAAAAGAGAGAGACAGAGAAAGGAGAGAGAGAAAAGAGAGAGATCTAAGGTATAAGAAAACTAACAATGAAGAACTAAGGAGCCAAGAACTGAGAAGAGATATCAAAATGATGAGCTTCCTGATTTTGAGCCAGATGGATACTTGAAATATGGGGGGAGCACTTTGTAAAGTATATCATTGTCACCACTATGCTGTACACCTGCAACTAATAGAGAACAATCATTTTTGAAAATCATGAGCTTTACATTTGAGGCAGCTTAATAATCCTCCCTAAGGGCCTCTGACAATCTGGAACAGGAAGGAGAGAAGGGAGGCAGAGTTGCAATTCTTGCAGGGTTAGGAAAATTACACATTAAGTCTAAAATCTACCAAGGAGGTGAGAGGGCTAATCCCGTCCCATAGTTTGGAATAACATTTAAGCAGGATTATAGTAGTAAGTGTGAACACTCCATCAGTCAGCTCTCCTGGGGAAAAAAGTCCATCTTCAAATGATCTCACTGGTTAAAACTGAATTGTATCTTCCAGAAACTTCTAAAAGTTCATATTATAAATCATCTCTGAATATAACATGACCCTAGCCATCACATTATTTTTACATATTTTTTTCAAAGTATAATTTCTGGCTTCCAATAAAAGAATCAGACATGCAGTAAGGCAAGATTCTGTTATCGAAAGCTCAATAACAGACAATTAGAACAGGTCCATGAGGGTGTCAAGAATTAACGTTATCAGAAACTGACCTTTAGGCAAACATGCCCAATATCTTCAAAGAAATAACTGGATGTTAGAAAATTTCAACAGAAACATGAAATAGCAAAACTAGCTATTGGGGATTGGATTTTAAAACATATACATCTTAGAATTATTTCATAGATATGTAGAACAGAAGAAAATATCTATGATGTAGCATAGAATGAAAATAACAATACCCAGAAAACAAGAGAGAATAAAAAACTTAATGAATAAAGTGGGAAGGTCTAGCATATTAGTAATTGAAATTTTAGAATGAGAAGTGAGAAAGTATAGGGCAAAGGAAATATTTGAAAAGATAGTAAATATTTCAACATTGTCAAAGATATCAAGACACATATTAAGGAAACACTTAATATCAGTCAGAATAAAACAAATATATGAAAAAGGCACAACTAGGCACATAAAATATTTTTTAAAAAACAAAGAAAAATCATTAAAACAGCCCAATTTAAAGAGACATTATTTTCAAAGGAACAAAAATCAAGCAACAACTGTATCTTCAGTAGAAATAATGAAAACTAAGAATTTTAACCTTCCAAAAGAAAATAATTGCCAGCATAGAATTCTATGAATATTGTATACTTTAAAAATGAATGCAAAATAAAGGCATTTTTAAAACTAATAAATATAGAAACTCTATTACCAGAGCCACCCTTAAATATAAAGACTAAGACTGAAAGTAAAAAAGGATTGGGAAAGACATACCACATCTAAAACAACAACAAAATGATCTGGGTTATATATGCCTGCATATATAAACATCAATAAATTAAAGTTTAAGGCAACCTCTCTGACCTAGATTCCACAAGAAAATTAAGTCCCAATGTAATAGGGAATCTATAATGTGTAATAAAGTAATTTATCTCCTATGCGTCTATAAGTTTTTGTTTTGTTTTGTCTTAGGCTAGCATAATTTTGATACCAAAAAAAAAAAACACCAACAAAAAAAACCCGCAGAATTAGAAAGATAAATTTTGCAAATCTCACTTACAAATATAGATAAACTTACTAAAGAAATTACTAGCACAATGAACTCAAAAATCTTTGAAAGGATTCCTTTTAAACAAGAGAAAACAAAGCAAGGTGCACAGAGCCAGGCCCACTGGAAGAGCATTATTGAAGGGAAATCCATGGTGAGAGGAACCATAGGACCTCAGAGAGCTTACCTGATATGGCCAGGACACTATAGAAATATGCCAAAGAAGTGCCTAGCACCAGCCCCATCCTTAGCAAAGCGTACGTGGTTGAGGGAACATCTAAATGCTCCTTTGACATAAGTCCAAGCCTTGGGTGGCAGCTGTAAGGTGTGGCAAGGTAGGATCAGGATTTTTCGAAACAGTGTTAATTGATGGGAAGCACCTGCGTGTGGTCAGACGGTGAGGATCTTCTCCTGTGAATGACCAGGAATGGTTGCATTAGGCACTGGGCCACAGAAAGTTTTCTTGTACCTTTGCAGGAAGCCAATAATCTTGATAAAATTCAATATACTTGAATAATAATAATGACTAATTGATATAAAACAATGACATTGTTATTAGGAAAAAGGGTGAACATCCTCATTTTGATAAAAACAAACAAAAACGCTACTGCTACCCGGCTGGTGTGGTTCTGTGGTTGAGCCTCCATTTAAGAACCAGGAGGTTACTGCTCGGTTCCCATTCAGGGCACATGCCTGGGTTGTCTGCTCGACAATCCCTGGTAGGGAGTGTGCAGGAGACAGCTGATAAATTATTCACTCATTACTGATGTTTCTATCTCTCCCTCTCCCTTCCTCTCTGAAATCAATAAATTTTTTAAATGTTATTGATGACTATTTACTTAATAAAATGTTGAAAATAATCTCTCTAAGATTGTTATCAAACATTCTACAGGAGATACTAGCCTGTACAATAAGACACGGAAAAGCAATAGAGTTATAAGGTTGGGAAGGGAAGAAACAACAACCTCATTATCTATACTAATAAAAGCCTAGGTGGCCCTAGCGCGTGACGTCGTCACAAGATGGCCGCCACAAGATGGCCACAGGCACAGCGGAGGTGGGGCCTGGGGGCCGCTTTATGCAGTGAGGCCTGGGGGTCTCACGGCTCCATGCAGCACGGAGGAGGCTGGTCCCAGCGTCTCCACCGCCTCGCATGGAGGAGGCAGATCTCAGTGGAGGAGGCAGGTCATGGTAGGGGAAGGCAGTGGGGTCTATCAGGCCGGCAGGGAAGCAATTGTGGGTGATCAGGCTGGCAGGGGAAGGCATTTGGGGGCGATCAGGCTGGCAGGGAAGCAGTTAGGGGCCGATCAGGCAGGCAGGCAGGCGAGAAGTTAGGAGCCAGCAGTCCCAGATTGTGAGAGGGATGTCCGGCAGTCAGACATCCCCCGAGGGGTCCCAGATTGGAGAGGGTACAGGCTGGGCTGAAGGACAATGCCCCCATGCATGAATTTTGTGCAATGGGCCTCTAGATAGCAGATAAAATATTTGTTTATGTAAATAATTCAAATAGAACTATTGATATTTTAAAATTAAAAAGTGAGTTTAGCAAATGTGCTAGATACAATATCAATATGAAATATTAAAGTGTCTCTAATCACCATCTATGATTCTTAAAAATAAAATATATTTATAGTAGCATAAAATTAATATTTAGAAATATATGCAACAATGATAAATAAGGCTGATAATTTTACTGAGAGAGGTTAACGACCCACATAAAAGAAGAAAGGACAGTTGTTCATGGATTAGATGAGTTGGATTAGTGGATATTGAAGAGATGTTGATTCTCTCTCATATTTATCTGAGTTCAATCTGCCCCAACCAAATTCACTGCACAACTATAGTTAGAAATTGATAGTGTGATATAAATTTTTCATGGAATTACAAATGGGCAAGAATGTCAAGACACATTTAAAGAACAATGAGAAGAAACTTGTTAAAATGTCAGACAGTGGCATTGGCATAGGGATAGACAAATAGACCAAATTAAACAAAAAGGTGATAAGAAACAGTGCTTGTATAAATGAATTTAATTGATAATAAAGGTAGCACTGCAGGGCAAAGTCTGTCTTTTCCATAAACAATGCTCAGTAAATTGAATATCTATGTTAAAAATAAACTGTAGTTTTTTTTAAAATGACAATTCACAGAGTGTGCCCTTTATTTTGTGTGATTTTATGTGTGTTTATACTACAATTAAAAACATTTATTGGTTATAAAAAAGGTTGTGAGTCCTTTTTAGTGGAACTAGAACCATGCTATAAAATTATGTCTTTAAGCCTGATTTTTCATCTTAGCAAGAGTAGTTTTCAAGCCTATTAAATTCATTATTATTTAAACAAATCAAAAAGGTAAAACAAACTGTTTTGAGAGTAAGATAAAATGTCTTAAGGTAAATGTCTTTTAAAATGCATGATATTAACGGTTGAGACAGTTTAACAAATAAAAGCTTTTCAAAGAATCTTTGTATTTTGTTAAAATGTGATAAAAGAACAAATAAACAAGCAGATGAAATTCAGCTAAAAATCTGTCTTTATCTAAAAAAAAAATAGTGCTAAAACATAAAAGAAGGAAAGGAATTGGTAAATGGCAAAGTTAAAATAGGGTCTGTTAGCCTCAGCAGGAGTTCTTTCAATAGAACTCACCTGAAAGATAGCCAAATAGAAGTGGTTTTCTCCAATTCAATCCAATTTAATTCAATTGAATAGACATATTTTGAGTGACTACATGTAAGGCCCCATATTAGGTGGTATTTTTCCTTAATGGAGATTCACAACAATTTCATTTTAGAATCTAGTCCCAATTTTTCTTCAAGCCAATATTTTAGTTTCTTACAAGACATAGACAAAGTCTTATTTTTCTGGTTTCATTAAGTGATTATATGAATTTAGAAGAAAGAAATTGGCAAGATGCAAAATAACCAGAGAAGTTGAAGGGAGTATATTGGCAATAATTCAAATATCCATGTAGTATTTCATGTAGTTAGCAGTTAAACTGTGTACTTATGTTATTTTTGGATCTATGTATGTATTGAGTTTTAGGAAACCAGCCATAATAAAATTCTTCTCATATTCATCCTATTTACTTGTTTATACATCTTTTTTATTGCCTGGCTCATTGGTTTATTTTTTTCTTTTCTTTCTTTTACACATTTTTGTTGTTTCACTTTTCTTAAATAATCAGACCAAAGGTAGGTTTTCATTTCACAATTTTAAGAAAAATGTAATAATATAAATTAGCCACTGATATCCATTATTGTAATTACATAAATATTACTGTAGGTTATGGATATCTTTTTTTAACATCAATCAATACAGGAGTAAATTACATAAATTAATCACACTGCAAATTTAAAGCTAATTACATATAGAAACATCATGACCAGTGAATGTTTTTATTTATTTATGTATACATTTCAAGTGAAAATAACAATCCCATCAATGAATTAGTGGAAAAATAAATTTTATATATATATATATATATATATATATATATATATATATATATATATATAATCTCCTATATCAGTGGTTCTCAACCTTCTGGCCCTTTAAATACAGTTCCTCATGTTGTGACCCAGCCATAAAATTATTTTCGTTGCTACTTCATAACTGTAATGTTGCTACTGTTATGAATCGTAATGTAAATATCTGATATGCAGGATGGTCTTAGGCGACCCCTGTGAAAGGGTCGTTCGACTGCTAAAGGGGTCTCGGCCCACAGGTTGAGAACCGCTGTCCTACATAATAAAAGGCTAATATGCAAATTGACCAAACAGCAGTCGCTACAATGTGCACTGACCACCAGGGGGCAGACGCTCAACACAGGAGCTGACCCCTGGTGGTTAGTGTGCTCCCACAGGGGAGCACCGCTCAGCCAGAAGCAGCCTCCGCAGCAATGCTAAGGATGTCTGACTGACAGTCGGACATCTCCCGAGGGGTACCAGACTGTAAAAGGGCACAGGCCAAGATGAGGGACCCCTCTGAGTGCATGAATTTCATGCACCGGGCCTCTAGTATATATATATATATCAGGGGTCCTCAAACTTTTTAAACAGGGGGCCAGTTCACTGTCCCTCAGACTGTTTGAGGGCCAGACTATAGTTTAAAAAAAAACTATGAACAAATTCCTATGCACACTGCACATATCTTATTTTGAAGTAAAAAAACAAAACGGGAACAAATACAATATTTGTATTTGCATGTGGCCCGCAGCCCATAAGTTTGAGGACCCCTGATATATATATTGGTAAAAGGGATCAATCATATATATATATATATATATATATATATATATATATATATAGATATTCTCACACATATATACATACACAATGGAATATTATTTAGCCATGAGAAAGGAGAAATCTTTTTTGATTTCACAAATCTGCCATTTGTGACAATATGGATAGACCTTGATGGTATTATATTGACTGAAATAAGCCCAACAGAGAAAGACAAATACTGTATGATATCATTTACATGTAGAATCTTAAAAAAGCCAAACTTATAGAAACAGAGAGTAGAATTGTGGTTACCAAGGGATGGTGTGCAGGATTGGGGGAGATGTTGATCAAAGGGTATAATTAGAAGATGAATAAGTTCTGGATATCTAATATAAGATATAATAAAATAGTTGATAACACTGTATTGTATAATTAAATGTGCTAAGAGAGAAAAAATGAAATATTCTCACTAAAAACAGAGAGAAAGAAGTATGTGAGTTGATGGATGTGTTAATTGAATAGGCAAATCCTTTCACAAGATATAGAAATATCAAATCACATCAATGTACCCTCTAAATATTTTATAATATTTTATAATCAGACTTCAGTAAAGCTGATCTTTTTTAAAGTACAAAGTAACTTAATTACTTGCAGATTTGAATAATCACTGTTACTTTCAAAAGAGGCAATGCTAAGAACAAGTTGATCATCAAACCTTTGCTAATTTCTGCAATTTTTAGGGCTTCTTTTTCATTTTTTTTTCAGAAAGAATTATTTTTTTCTAGTGTTGATATACATACCTTTATCAATAAAGAGAAAATAAAATTTATATTATCTAGTTGTTTATTCAAACTTTAATCTATGTACAAGTAGTCATTTATCAATACAGAAAGTTTATGTTAAGTCCATACTACAAACATGGAATAACATCACCATTAGATTTCTCTGTTTAGTCTTTCCAGGCAGGCAAATCCCCTGGTGAGCTTTGTGAAAAATCATAGAATTCTATCTTATTTAAAAACTAGAGTCCCAGTGCATGAAATTCATGCATGGGTGGGGTCCCTAGGCTTGGCAGGTGATTAGGGCTGATCAGGTTCCCCACCTCTCCACATCCCCCTCCTCCTTCCCTTTCTGCCTGTGTGCCACTACCACGCAGTTTCCCACCTTCCCACCTCCCCCCCTCTTCCTTTCCTCGCCACCCACGTCCACCACCACCCACCCCTGATTCCCCATCCCAGTCTGGGGATTGGCCCCGATCACCGGAATGGGACCTGCTGCCTAAGGGGAGGGATGGGGGAGGTACCCAGGAGATTGGCCACTGGCCCTGAGGAGGAAGCCAGCCCTGGGCCTCCCTGGGAAAGGAGCCACATTTGTTGCCATCCACCCCCGGTTCCCCGTCCCAGCCCGGGGATCCAGTCCTGATTGGCCGATTGAGGCCTGCCAGCCTGGGGGAGGGATAGGGAGATTGACCAACAGGCCCCATTGGTGACTGGAGCCTGCAGGCTGGGGGCAGCTCCTCTGTTGAGTGTCTGCCCCTGGT
Source organism: Myotis lucifugus (assembly GCF_000147115.1). Taxonomy (NCBI): domain Eukaryota; kingdom Metazoa; phylum Chordata; class Mammalia; order Chiroptera; family Vespertilionidae; genus Myotis; species Myotis lucifugus. The sequence continues at coordinate 826,167 of NW_005871257.1, forward strand.
GGTCAGTGCACATCATAGCAACAAGTCATTCTGGTTATTCCAGTCATTCTGTCTTAATGGTCGCTTACACTTTTACATATATATGCTTCTACATTCAGTTCAGGATACCAGGAACAATGTGTTCCTTTCTTGAGTCTCAGGACCCTGTCTCTGATTGACATGGAACTATGCTCTGGGCAAACTTTACAAGTTTTGAGACATGGTTCTAATCCGGTCCTCAAATAATCTGTTCTTGCCCATTCCTCTTTCCCTCCCTTTTTTTTCCCCCTGTCCACTGAACATTTAGATCACTTGCTCTTCATCTGTTTTCAATATAATCATCAATCTTACAATCATGTCAGTTTCTCTTTCTCTTCCACTCATTTAGTACAATCTCTAGAGCCATTGTCAATACGTGCAGTTTTACTGTTAGCTTACATCTATCTATAGTGTTGTGAACACTGGTGGTATTGTATTAAAAATTCACAAACAGAGCCAGATGTTTCAAATTCTCAGGAAGTATATGTTCTAATTGATGGTATCCAGAGAAACAGAACTAATCTTGTGTGTGTGTGTGTGTGTGTGTGTGTAGAGAGAGAGAGAGAGAGAGAGAGAGAGAGAGAGAGGAGAAGGGAGAGATTTGATTTAAATAATTGTCTCACATATTTGTGAAGGCAAGTTCAAAATCTGCAGGGTAGCTGGCAGGTTGAGGTGGAGGAAAGAGTTGTCTTTAGAATCCAAAGGTAGATTGCTGACAGAATTCCTTCAGGAGGGAAGGACAGTTTGGCTCTATTAAGGCCTCCACTATGCCCCACCCGCATTATGAAGGGCCATCTATTTTACTCAAAGTTCACCTAACTTAATTGTTGATCTAACCAAAAGCACCTACACAGAAACATCTAGAATGTTTGAACAAATAAATGGATAGAGTGATCCAGCTGAACTGACACATAAAATTAACCATCACAGGCACATTCCATCTGTAGGCAAAATGGTATGCTACTGTGTAAGGACTATTTCTCCCTCCTGTAAATGTTGTTACTGATCTTGGAGATAAACTTTTCAAATTACTATCTACACTAATAAAAGACAAAGATGCTAATTGACCGTACCTTCGCTATGCAAAACCACACCCACCAGCCAATCAGAGTGATTATATGCAAATTAACCCAAACAAGATGGTGGCCGGCAGCCACGGAGCTGGAGCAAGCAGGAGGTTTGGTTGCCCTGGCGATGGAGGAAGCCAAGCTTCTCACCTGCCCTGTCTGGCTGTGGCCTCCACAAAAGGAAAGAAAGTTTCAATTATAGAAGCTAAATAAATCCCAGATACCTGCTTCCAGCCAGCCTCCACTGGGAGCTTGGGTGGCTCGGGTCTATGGCCAGCCTGGAAACAGCCATCAGCCCCTCACCCAGGCTGGCCAGTCACACCAGGGGGGACCCCCACCCTGAAGGGGCTGTAGCCAACCTGCAAACAGCCATCAGCCCCTCACCCAGGGTGTCCACACCCTCATGGGGTAAGGGTCCCCACTGGTGGTCTTAGCCAGCCTGCAAACAGCCATCAGCCCCTCACCCAGGCTGGCCAGGCACCCCAGTGGGACCCCACCCTGATCTGGGATACCCTTCAGGGAAAACCAGCCGGCCCCCACCCATGCACCAGGCCTCTATCCTATGTAATAAAAGGGTAATATGCAAATTGACCCAACAGCAGAATGACTGAGAATCACTGGTCACTATGACACACACTGACCACCAGGGCCAGAGGCTCAATGCAGGAGCTGCCCCCTGGTGGTCAGTGCGCTCCCACAGGGGGAGCTCTGCTCAGCCACAAGCCAGGCTGATGGCTGCCAGTACAGCAGTGGTGGTGGGAGCCTCTCCTGCCTCCTCAGCAGCACTAAGGATGTCTGACTGCAGCTAGGCCTGCTCCCCGCTGACAAGTGGACATCCCCTGAGGGCTCCCAGGCTGCCAGAGGAATGTCTGACTGCCAGCTTAAGCCCAATCCCCCAGGGAGCGGGCCTAAGCCAGCAGGTGGTCATTCCCCGAGGGTTCCCAGACTGTGAGAGGGCACAGGCCAGGCTGAGTGACCCTCCTGAGTGCACAAATTTTTGTGCACCGGGCCTCTAGTTCTATATAACAGCTTCTTAGCTCAATGACAGAAGTAAATCTTATGCAAAAGTGATAGAAAATTCATTAAGAAATTAAAACAGTTGAGTAACATTGCTGAGCAATATATCCTAATTTTTAATTTACAGTATTATCTACAGTGCTGAGACGAATGTCATGTAAAACTGGGCTGACTGAGTCACTCACTTCTCAGCCAGTTGAGTTGTTGGAATCACATATAGAAAACCACCTCAGGTTCTTGACATTCATTGGTTCTGAAGGGACCATGCGGGTGCTGCTATTGGAGTGTCTTGTATGTTCTGTGGGAACATATAATACTCAGTGCACATTAACTCTGACATCTGACTTCAGGTGCAAGATGCGGCTATGGATGCCTGTTCATTAACAGCCTGAAAATGCCTGAAGTTCCTTTGACAGTCAGATTCAGAGATTCTGTGAGTGACAGGATTTTTGCACACACACTTTACAACCACGACAAAAGAATGACAGTTCTTTTTTTTTTTTTTAAGCAAAAAAATCCCCCGTCAAATCCTCTCTGACAGAGTCAAACATGGATGACAGTTCCAAAATACTAATTATAACCGAATAGGTAGCTGGAATTTGCTGAAGGCACTGGTCTGACTCATTTATCAACCCTTTATGCTGCCGGAGTGAATGTCAACCTCTCAATTGGCTAAACTTTGCATTCCCCAGGAAGGCCTCCAAGGCTTACAGCTCACGTGAGAGCACACTGATGCTCTCTGTAAGATAATGTCACCGATAAAATAACCCTCTTGCCTATGTTGAGAACCTGGGAAGAATGTTTTGCAGAACAGAAGTGGGCTCTGGCTGTGTTCAGTCCATCATATTGTGAGCTATGCAATCTACATGGCTTCAGGGAATGCTTTGCTTATGATTCTCTTGATTCCATTGGGTGGTCTAATTACACATCTTGAATTTCTGCTCTTAGGTAGATATTATTTTGGATTTCTAAATTATTGCTTGCTTTGAGAATGTTTCAGAAAGGTTTTTTTCCCCCTGAAATAGGAATTTTACAAATTCCTTAACATGCTTACGAATCAATGATCTAAGTACTCTGGGCTCTAAGTCCTCCAAAGGTAGGAGTTAACAGTTTAAATTTGAAGGATCATGTAGAATGATTGTGTTTTGGTTTAGTGTGGGCTTCATATATTACGATTGATCTAGTTGTATTTTTAATATTCAGCAGGGTCCATTCTGGATACAGTTTTTTGATTTCTGAAAAAAATGAGACTAAATTTCTTGAGTTCCAATTTAAATCTGGCCCTCATCCCTGTAGTGAAAACAAGTAAACATAATTTAGCACTCTCAAAACAAATACTGCTTCAAAGAATTGTATATCATGCGAATTCCATCCTATCCTATATAATAAAAGTGTAATATGTAAATAGATTGAAGGGTAGAACCACCAGTCACTATGACGCACACTGACCACCAGGGGGCAGATGCTCAACGTAGGAGCTGCCCCCTGGTGGTCAGTGCACTCCCACAGGGGAAGTGCCGCTCAGCCAGAAGCCGGGCTCAAGGCTGACAAGTGCACTGGCGGTGGCAGGAGCCTCTTCCACCTCCGCTGCAGGCGGGTGGTAAAGAGCAAGGAGTCCTGGACTGTGAGAGCCCAGACTGCAAGAGGTATATCTGATTGCTGCCTGGGAGTGGACCTAAGCTGGCACTCGGATATCCTCCAAGGGCTCACGGACTGTGTGAGGGTGCCGGCCGGGCTGAGGGACCCCTGAGTGCATGAATTTCATGCACCGAGCCTCTAGTTCCCTAATGATTAACATTTATTTGTAGGCTTAGAAACTTCTTTAAGCTGTTTTTTATAAGGCCAATTTATTTAAGCTGTTGGTTTTGAAAATATCTTAAATATACCCAAAGTGTCCAAACAAGATTATCTGTACCATTTCATTCAAATTTTTGCTTATATATAGTACTACACCATTAGAATCTAATATCATTTAACAAAGAATTTACAGGAGAATAAAAGAAAGGAAGGAAGAAAAATTTGCCCCAAATTGTCTCAATGCCTATGCTTTTGGTCATTCTTTCACCTATTCATTCAGAACATAATAAAAAGAAAGGTTCAGAGAAAAGTTTTAAGCTACAGATGACAAACAATAAGACCCTAAGATGCATGAGAAGTTTTGTAAATGAAGGAAAGTTATGGGATGAGGCTGTGCTAAGACAATTACTGAGTTATAAGTGTACACGTCATGAGTGCTAACCTCAGATTTGGGGCTTCTCAAGGTCACTAAAATACACCAGGGTAAATGGCATGTTTGGATTAATCCTGGTAGGTTCAAAAGCAGGTTATAGTGAGAGACTGTGAGTCTGAGAGTCTCTTGGCAGAAATATGAAAATCCCATGACCTCTTAATTCCTTCCCTTGAAAGGTGTGTCTGATTCTCAGTATTCAGAACTTTACCACTTTCCACTTCCTGACTTCTGCATGGGAGGCTTGGAGGAGAGTGGAGAGCTGTACTCACACTCACCAAAACTCAGAGACGCTATTGACACTGTCAGGGCTTCTGGAGTTCTGGAGCAACCCCCTGCCTTTTGGAGCTATCTTCTCTGAGGCAAGGGCAAAATTGATGTTATCCAGAAAATGGAGGGTCCTAGGTCTACATACCTACATAACTGCCAACCTCCAGCATACACACACACACACACACACACACACACACACACACCCATCAATTATGTATTCAAACAATCTCTGTCCATATTTATTTGTCCCCTACTTAAATTCTTAATGTGAAGCAGATGTATTTTTTAAAACGTATTTCTTAATGCTAATATATTTAACTTTACACCTACCACATAAATGTGTATAATTAATATCTTCATTTGAAAAATACATTTCTACACACACATTCATATATCAAAATAAGATGACTCTGTTTTGCTCTGCTGAACTTTATTATTTTAATTTTATCCTAGGATTTGTACTACTCTAAAACACTTTTTTAACTAGGAAACTCTTTCAGCTATTTTTATTTTATTGTCAAAATTTCATAGGTATTAGTAAATGTCTGTCTTTCAGAGAAAACAGTTATAATGCAGTGCTGTAAATATCATTGACACAACTGCTAAATAAAATTAGGAGAAAATGCTCTAATAATATGAAACAAACTTAGAAAAGCCAGAAGAAAAAATTAGAATAGTACAACAGTGGATATTGATGCATGAAACTGTGGATAGTACTAAACCCAATATATATACTATGTTTTCTCCTGTACATACATACTTATGCTAAATTTTAATTTATTAATTAGGCACATTAAGAGGTTAACAACAATAACTTATAAATAAAATAGAACAGTATACTATAATGAAAGTTACATGAATGTGGTCTGTCTCTCTCTTTCTGATAACCAATCTAATAACTAAGATGGTCACTAAGTGACTAACGGGTAGGTAACATATACAATGTGGATACACAAGATGAAGGGATGAGTCATGTCCTGGGAGAGACAGAGAGGAATGGTGTGAGGTATGTTCATCATTATATTCAAAACATCACACAATTTAAAACTTATGAATTGTTTATTTCTGAAAATTCCCATTTAATATTTTTGAACAGCAGTTACCACAGGTAACTGAGACCATTGGAAGTAAAACCATGAAAAGGGTTAATTACTGTATAAAAAGGATTTAATGGTACCCCACAAGATATAAATTACCCATGTTACTATTGTAATAATTGCATTTGATTTTATATTGTTACTAGGCCACCAAACCAGTCATGTTCAATAGGAATGAAACTTAGGTATACTGTAGATCCAGTAGACTTAGAGTCCCAGTTAGCCTGACATTTGATTATGTAAACTTACTTTGGCTGAGCCAGTGTGTGAATAATTGCCAATAAAAGAACACAATCAATTCATTTATGAGTATATTATCCAGGGCTGATCAGTTAAGTTCCTGTACACACATAGCTTTAAATAGATTTATGGCTAGTCACATGAGATACTCAGTATGTGAGTCATTGTATATGTCATCTTTGATTATTTCCCCAAATTTTTCCAACACATGCACATGAGCCCAAGTAAATAAAGTTAACTAAGCAAGATCCAAAAATAAAAATATCAATAGAAAGTAGCTTAAATTTTTCTTGGCCTCATTCTTTTTAATAAGAAAAGAAGATGGGAATATAAGTAATTATTTTAGCTCATCATATCAGAATATATATATATACATATATATATATATATATATATATATATATGTATGTATATATTTACCTAAATGTGAGATAATCCAAAATCCACTATGAGTTATCTATTAATGATGCCATGGTTCAATATTAGATGCTAAATTAGGTATGGAGGCAGTATTTCTGAGCCTTTAATGGTCATCTTCCTGAATTCATCAATTTAATAAAGTGTTCATGTATGAAAACCATACAATTAAATAAGTTAAGCAAAGTCATATAGCAAAAACTAAAAAATCTTGTACCTACAGAACTAGATATTTTTCTAAAATTATATTTACACTAGAGACCCAGTGCACGAAGATTCATGCAAGAATGGGCCTTCCTTCCCCTGGCTGCCGGCACCGCCTTCGCTCCAGCCAGAGCTGCCTTTCCACCTTAGCTCTGCCCGGAGCCACCTTTCCATCTTCCCACGCTGCCCAGAGGCCTGGAGTGGCTGGGACGGTGCAGAATGCCTGCGACATTGCCATGGCGATGACACAAGCATCCCACCCTGCCCCTGGCCCCTCGGTGCCTGCATATGCAAATTAACCCATCTTTGTTGGGTTAATTTGCATACTCACCCCTGATTGGCTGGTGGGTGTTGTGAAGGTAGTCAATTTGCATCTTTCCCTTTTATTAGTGTAGATGAGTTGTTGGATATTAAATCAATAAATATCTGAATCACTTTAAATTCTCCTGAATCACTATTAGAATTGCAGATAACTATTTATTTGTGTAAAAATCAATGTGGTGTCATCCTTTAGTGGGAGAAAGTCCTGATTTACTGTCTCTTCCTTGTAACCTCCTTCTCTTTTCTTTCTCATAGGGCAGTGGTCAGCAAACTCATTAGTCAACAGAGCCAAATATCAACAGTACAAGGATTGAAATTTCTTTTGAGAGCCAAATTTTTTAAACTTAAACTATATAGGTAGGTACATTGTTATTAATTTAATTAGGGTACTCCTAAGCTGGCCTTTGCTAAAAACGTCCTCAATCTCATTGAGGTACGTTCGCTGAGGTTGACCCCTTCCAACTCTCCCATCCACACTCGTCTTGTATACTTGTTTCATCTATCTCCTTTTGTTCATCCTCTCTATATGTCCAAACCATCTCAACATACCCTTCTCAATCCTCGACACTACATCTTCTTTCACTCCACAACGTTCCCTAAAATTAACTTAATAAACTTTACTTAAAGTTTTAAGTCTTAGTTAAACTATAGGTACGTTGAATAAAACTTGATATCATACTTAATAATGATATTATTTATTGATAAAATTAAATTCCTTACAATGTACCTCCCCTGCGCTGCATATCCCACGGCCCGCCTGCGCCACATCTCCTGTTGCCCGACCGACCTACACCCCCCACTTCCAAACCACTTCTTCAAAATAGACTCGCCCAGGCCAAAAACCAACTTCTGCACATGGGCCATGAAGTTTCAATCGCACTGTACATGCACGCCTGCACGTGGTATTTTGTGGAAGAACCACACTCAAGGGGCCAAAGAGCTGCATGTGGCTCGCGAGCTGCGGTTTGCCAACCACTGTCATAGGGGAATGCAGCTGTATATTTTCCTTTCCATATTCATTTCCAGTCCTGGCTGCTTGTAGTCCAGCTCCTTTGATTATCAACTCTTCTTGCATTCTTCTACTGTGAAATTATGCTTCTTCCTTGTTTGGCTTCTTTCTCACTGAACATTTGGGGATGCCCTCAACATTGTCTGTACCTTGAAATATGATAGAGTTTAGGCAGCCATAAAAGTTCAGAGACTTTGAAATAGTTTCCTAATTTGTCATCCCTAACTTTAGTATTCCTACATTCAACACCCTCCATACAGACATATTTTAAAAACCTAAGTCAAACCAGTTAATTTTTCTAAAATTCCTTAGTGATTCCCAACTTGTACAGCCAATTTTTGCAAATTTGATTATGTCACTCAAATTCCCCCACCAATAGTCTTGTCTCTACCTCTTTGATCTTATCCCCTAGGCAGTTCCTCCTGGCAATTAGTTATTAGTTATGGATCATATAAGCCTATGGCACTAGTTCAATCCAAAACAATAATGATTACATTGTTTCCTTAAGAAAATAGATCAAGTTTTCTAAAAACATGATTTAAAAATTACTTTTACTAAATTTGTTGTAGGACTACTTTTTAAACTTTAAATAATCCTGTCTTTTCATGACCTCCATGTACATAATCATAGCTTTTTTCCTGGTCAAAAAATGTATTTTTAAATGTCCTAATAATATGTATTAATATAAGAATTACTAGAGGCCTAGTGCACAAATTCCATGCATGAGGGGGGGGGTGTCCCTCAGCCCAGCCTGCACCCTCTCCAATCTGGAACCCCTCGAGGGATGTCCGACTGCCCGTTTAGGCCCGATCCCACCTCACAATCCAGGACTGCTGGCTCCCAACTGCTCACCTGCCTGCCTGCCTGATTGCCCCTAACTGCTTCTGCCTGCCAGCCTGATCACCCCCTAACTACTCCCCTGCCAGCCTGATCAACACCTAACTGCTCCCCTGCTGGCCCGATTGCCCCTAAGTGCCCTCCCCTGCCATCCTGGTCACCCCCAACTGCCCTCCCCTACTGGCCGGGTCACCCCTAACTGCCCTCCCTTGCCAGCCTGGCAGCCCCTAACTGCCCTTCCATGCTGGTCTGGTCATCCTCAACTTCCCTCCCCTGCTGGCCTGATTACCCCTAACTGCCCTCCCCTGCCAGCCTGGTCACCCCTAACTGTCCTCCCCTGATGGCCTGATCACCCTCAACTTCCCTCCCTGCTGGCCTGATCACCCCTAACTGCCCTCCCCTGCCGGCCTGGTTGCCCCTAACTGCCCTCCCCTGCAGGCCTGATCGCACCCAACTGCCCTGCCTTTCAGGCCTGGTCCCTCCCAACTGCCCTCCCCTGCTGGCCTCTTGTGTCAACATGGGGACGGCCATCTTATGTTGGAGTGACAGTCAATTTGCATATTACTCTTTTATTAGATAAGATGTTAATAAAATTGCATTCATGAAAATTTAGATTCCATGAGCAGTTGTAAAATTTCAAATATTTGATTACTTTTTATCATGCTTGGTGTATTTGTAAAGTTTTCCAAAGTAAAAATAAATAATTCCACAACCCTCTTAAAACTTAAGCAAGACTAAAAATAAATAAATAATAACAAGAGGAAAAAAAAACAAAACAATGCTAAATCATTTTAGAATTTTTGGACACAGACAGGGAAAATAATCATATTATGGTCATTACCTCAAAAAAAAAACTATATACAAATTAAAAAACATAAAATTAAAGCCTCAAATAAATCTGGCTTAAAAGGAAGATCAATATCTAAATTCTCAAGTCCATTTCATACTATAAGGTTAAAATACCACTGAAACCTGCCCCAGAATTTAGCTTCCCCATTTGTAAAATAGAATAGCATACATTTGCTATTTAGAATCAGACTGTTTGTCAAAAATCTTATATTATAAATAGATACATTAAGCCAATTACAAAGTTATATAAACATTCTTTTCAAAATAAAATGTTCTCAAATATATAATTGTATGGGGTGAATTTGGGAAAGCTTGCTCAGACCATATTCAAAGTATAATAAGCCATGGCTTAAGCCAAGAGGATAAAGAAAATTCTCCTCAGATTCCTCTGTGGGAGACAACAGTTTGGACTGCCTGCTTACTTGTTACAGATCCACCCAGATTTAACCAAATAAATCTCTTTTAATAGCACAGTTTGATAACAGTTCTGACAAAGAAAATTGCCATCAACTACTGGCTGCCAAAAAATATTGCATTATTATGAGGTACTGGCCAAATGTATGGACTCACAAAAAAGCAATTAACTAGTCTCATATGTCTATTTCTATTGTAATGCTAGAATTAACTATTTAATTAGCCAATTTTATTAAAACAGAGCACGCATATAATAGTTTCAGCTTAAGCATTGGAACTTTTTTGCATATGAGTGTTGGCTTTTTTCCCCTAAGTAGACCCAAGATTATCCCATTATATCTGAATGTATTCAAACTTCAGCCAACCCAGATCTCCCTGTGTGCTCCAATCTCAAGGATTCATTTATTCAGCAAATATCCACAGACAGCTGCTATATGTCGGGTACTATGCTCGACACCAGAGATACAAGGCTAATAGCAGTTGCCCAGCAACATTCATTTTACAAGCTCTCCCACAGTAAAACATCAAGACAGTCAATTTATTCTGAGAAATGTTGTACATTCTACCACACCCCCAAATATCCAGAGCCAATTTTTAAAATTTTGAAAGCATTGCGAACTCTTACAGTTAAAACAAAACGACCCCAATTAGAATGGTGAAAATCCAAAACATTGACAACACCAAATGCTGGCCTCCCATTCTCTGCTGGTGGAAATGCAAGGGGTATAGCCATTTTGGAAGACAGTTCGGCAGTTTCTTCCAAAATTAAATATAGTCTTACCATACAGCCCAGCAATCACGCTCCTGGATATTTATCCAAATGAGTTAAAAATGTTTGTCCACATGAAAAACTGCACAAGCATGTTTATAACAGCTTTATTCATTATTGCCAAAACTTTGGAGCAACCAAGATGGTCTTCAGCAGGTGAATGGATAAATTAGCTGTGGTCCACCCAGACAACAGAATATTTTCGGCACTAAAAAGTGATGAAAAGACATAGAGGAATCTTAAATGCATATTACTCAATGAGAGGAGCCAATCTGAAAAGCCACATATTATATGATTCAAATTGTATGACATTCTGGAAAAGGCAAAACCATGGAGACAGTAAAAACATTAGTGGTTCCCAGAGCTGAGGGGAAGGAAGGGATAAAGAAGCAGAGCACAGAGGGTTTTTAATGAAATGATTCTTTATGATATTACTAGAGGACCGATGCACAAAATTTGTGCAAGGGGCTCAGCCCTCACAGCTGAGGCGGCTTGCCTTAGCCCTTGCAGCCCTGGCTTTATCTGGAAGGTTGTCCGGAAGGACATCCGGAAGGTCATTCAGCTATCTGGTCTAATTAGCATATTACACTTTTATTATTATAGACTAGAGGTCCAGTGCATGAAATTTGTGCACGGGTAGGGTCCCTAGCGGCTGCCAGCTGCTGGCTGGGGCCTCCCTTCTCTGGCTACCAGCTACCAGCAGGGCCTTCCTTTGTTCTGCTCTGCCCCCTGGTCATCAGCACATGTCATAGTGAGCAGTCAAGCTCCTGGTCAGTGGAACTCCCGCCGAAGGAGACCATTTGCATATTAGGCTTTTATATATATACTAGAGGCCTGGTGCACGAATTCATGCATGGGTGGGGTCCCTCGGTCTGGCCGGTGATGAGGGCCGTCTTGCCCAGTTCTGATGAGGGCCGATCAGGCTGACCAGTCAAGGGGAGGGACTGTGGGAGGTTGGCCGGCCACAGGAGGTTGGCTGTGGGAGCGCACTGACTACCAGGGGGGTAGTTCCTGCATTAAACATCTGTCCCCTGGTGGTCAGTGTGCATCATAGCGACCGGTCGTTCAGTTGTTCAGTTGTTTAGGCTTTTATATAGATAGATAGATAGATAGATAGATAGATAGATAGATAGATAGATAGATAGATAGATAATGTTGGACACATGCCATTATACATTTGTCAAAACCTACAGAATATACAACACCAAGAGTGAACCCTGATATTAACTATGGTTTCTGGGTGATATGTCATTGCAGGTTCATCAGTTACAACGAATGTGGGGTATGTTTATTGACATTGCAAGAGGCTTTGCTTGTGTGGGGAGGGGATCAAATGGAGAATCTCTGTCTCTTCTGCCCAATTCTCTGTGAACTTAAAGCTGCTGTAAAAAAATAAAATCTATTTTAAAAGAATTTTATGTCACTTCATTATGCGACTTATATGTCAAGAAGTGATTATAATTTTTTCATGGAACTAATAGCCTTCATAACACATATCAGGAGCATTTCATCCATGTAATACAAAAATGAATCAACAATTCGGTAAAGTAAGTAAAACACTTTAAAAGTTCCATTTCTAAACCAACCCACAAAGAAAAAAAAGCTATATAGCCAGTTACTTTGGTAAAATGACTAAATTAAATAAAGCATTTCATCTTAGCAAATTCTCAGTAGATAAATCATTAATTATCACTTGAATTATATTTTGAGCAAGAGGGCAATTTTAATAAGCATTATTTTTTAGAGTCAAGATATTCATCAATATAGGTAACACTCTCTATTCATTCTTTTATTTAACACACTTTTTTTAAACTTCCATTCTGTGTTGGCAAACTTTTTCTGTTGAGGGAAAAAGAGTAAACATTTTATTATTTGCATGGTACATGGTCTCTGTCAAAACTCAGTTCTGCCTTTCTAGTGCAAGATAGAATATATAAACTCAGTTCTGCCTTTCCAGTGCAAGATAGAATTATATCTTTCACAAAATGTAAATAGTTGGGCCATTTATAATATGGCCCATCCATATATAAAAGCTTGTGCCAATAAAACTTTATTTAAAAACAAGGAGCATGCCAAATTAGGCCTGAAGGGGCTTTAGTTTGGACTCCTGATAGAGATGATAGGGATAAAGACTTTTAAATTCCTGCCTTTAAGAACATAGTGTATGCCTGGCTGATGTGGCTTAATCGTTGAGCTTTGAACCATGAAACATGAGGTCAAGGTTCAATTCCCATTCAGGGCACATGCCTGAGTTGCAGGCTCAATCACCAGTGGCGGGTATGCAGGAGGCAGCCAATCAATGATTCTCTCTCATCATTGATGTTTCTATCTCTCTCCCTCTCCCTTCCCTGAAATCAATGAAAATATATTTTTTAAAAATAATGTAGTGTATTATTAATGAAAAGTATGTTTGTATTTCATTTTTTAACTGCAATTTTATTAAATTGTAAAAGAAGAATGTTTGACCAAAGGAAGAAAACTTGCACGCTTTTTCTCATGCTTCCTGGGTTAAGAGTGGTTTATCATAGGGCAGCTTGCTTTTTCGTTAAATATTTGGCTGCTCAGAGATCTTTCCTTTTTGCATATTATTCTGGAACATATGGGGCTGCAGAAGATATTCATTAAGAACTCACCCACACACCTCCTACTTTCTTTAACAAGTTATGGTAGAGATATATCAGAAGACATGATGCAAGGATGTGTGGGAAAATCAGTAATTATTCTCAGCGAAGGACACCCATCACAGGAAGGCAAAACCTGCCCTAGCCGATTTGGCTCAGAGGATAGAGCATCAGCCTGTGAATTGAAGGGTCCCAGGTTCGATTCCAGTCAAGGGCACATGCCTGGGGTTGAGGCCTTGATCACCAGTGGGGGGTGTGCAGAAGGCAGCCAGTCAATGATTCCCTCTCATCATTGATGTTTCTATTTCTCTCTCCCTCTCCCTTCCTCTCTGAAATCAATAAAAATATACTTTAAAAAAAGAAAGGCAAAACCCACTATAAAAAAGTAACAAAACTGCAAAACAGAACCACCAACAATGAGGCCTAGAGGTAGAGCAAAAGAGTAAGAGAGAAGAGTACCTGGTACTCTAAAGCAGGGGTGGGGAACATGCAGTATGCGGGCCATGTAAGGCCCACGAAATCATTTGCTCTGGCCCTGCCAAGGCAACCTCAGGCAGGACTGGAAATTCAATTAGCCTGGGAGCTTTTTTCATAGCAACATAAACTTATATTAAGTCAATTATATTAAGCTAATGATGGTATAAATATCCGAATGACCCTTGCCAGAAAAAGGTTTTCCACCCCTGCTCTAAAGGAAGACTGATTATAGCACACCTGCCTCTAAAGTCGAAACTGGGGAGAAAATGAGCCCTGGCCTGTGTAGCTAAGTGATTAGAGCATCCTCCAATGAGCCAAAGGGTCAGCAGGTTTGAATCCTGGCCAGAGCACATACCTAGGTTGAGGGTTCCATTGGGGGACATATGAGAGGCAACCGACTGATGGATGTCTCTCTCTCTTTCTCTCCCCCTCTCCCTTCCTCTCTCTAGAATCGATGAAAAAACCTATCCTGGGGTGAGGATTAAAGTAAATAAACTGGGGAGATTAGGAGGTCATCTCTCCCAAGACGTGGCCTTGCTAATTTTCTCAGAGGCTCTTGCCTGTAGGGGACAATGGGCCAAAGGCTCTAGGTCAGAGGAGCTGTTAAAGCACATTACATCCCTGCTGAGGCTTTGACCAGGAGTCAGAGCATCATGTTTTCAACAAGCGTTTATGGAGCACAGGTGTGACAGTGAATATTATGTGTCAGTATAACTGGGCTAAGGAATGCCCGGACACCTGGTGGAAGATCATTTCCAGATCTGTGTGTGAGACTGTTTCCGGACAAGGTTAGCATTTGAATAGGTAGACTGAGTAAAGGTTGCCCTCACCAAGTTAGCGAGCATCATTCAATCTGCCGAGAACCTAAATAGAACAAACATGGGGAGATTTGCTCTGTTTTTGCTTGAGCAGGGACATCCATCTTCTCCTGCCCTTGGACATAAGCGCTCCTGATTCTTGGGTCTCTGGGTTTGGGCTGGAACTACAGTGTTGGCTGTCCTAGGCTCGGGCTTGCAGACAGCAGAGCGTGGGGCTTCTCAAGAATCACATGAGCCAATCCTTGTAAGTCTCTTTCTATACAGTCATATATACATTATATTATTAGTTCTGTTTCTTTGAAAAATCTGGACTAATACAATTGGCTATGTCTGTATGTCAGTAATAGTTGCTGTGGGGGATACAAGAGAGAGCAAGTAATTTAATTTCTGAAATCTTTATGTTGGGGATAAATGATGCATTTTTTATATATATGGCAATTATATTACATAACCCATGAAGCCTATCTTTTATAAACTGTTTTTCAAAAATAATGATGCAATTATACAAGTCAAAGGGAAGAGAAAAATTAAATAACATTTTAGTATATTTTCAAAAGCACAATTGGCAATTAAGTTTGAAAATGAGAATGTTTACAAAGACAGTATACGGTTCAGTTATGAATTAAGAAACAGGAACGAAAATGAGAAAATACTTCGCTATTTTGAGTTCAGAAATTCCCTGTTCTCATGTTATTTATTTATTATGCCTTATTCAATAAATTCCTAAACTTCACTTCTTTGTACTTCAATAGTTTTTTACCCCATGCACACTGAATGCCTTACTAGTTTTACCACCATCTAGTGGTAAGACAAGATGATTGCAAGTAAACTCAATAAAACTGGTAGATGAAGGGAAGCATTTCACATCCACTTTAAGACAATATACCCGTAATACTCCTTTCAGGTTCTTAGTACATTGTAAAAGGAGACATAGTGGTCAGTCTTATAAGGAGAGGTTTATAACAAAACATTTTAGAGATATTTTAATTTTTTAATTTATTGATTTCAGAGAGGAAGAGAGAGGGAGAGACAGATAGAAATATCAATGATGAGAATCATTGATCGGCTGCCTCCTGCACGGGAGCCCACAACCTGTGCATGTGCCCTTGGCCGCAATCGAACCTGGGACCCTTTAGTCCGCAGGCCGACGCTCTATCCACTGAGCAAAACTGGCTTGAGCGAGATATTTTAATTTTTTAAAAAAGATTTATTATTATTTATTTATTTATTTATTTTTAAATATATTTTATTGATTTTTTACAGAGAGGAAGGGAAAGGGATAGAGAGTTAGAAACATCGATGAGAGAGAAACATCGATCAGCTGCCTTCTGCACATCCCGTATACTGGGGATGTGCCCGCAACCAAGGTACATGCCCTTGACCAGAATCGAACCCGGGACCCTTTGGTCCGCAGGCCAACGCTCTATCCACTGAGCCAAACCAGTCAGGGCAATATTTTAATTTTTTAATAGTGATAACGTATATCCTTAAACAACTTGCACAATAAGAGTAGCTGTAGAATTGCTTTGTGTTTGCTTGATCTCACTGGAAGTAGATGAAGGGAGGAGTCATCTCACTCTAACTGTAGTCCAATTGTAAAGATTCAGGACATAGATGCATAGTAAATAAGCAGAACAAACTAATGGCAAAGCTGGAGTTCAGAACTGGGTTGCAAAACAGTTGATCAAAATTAGTGACTGTTGCTAACAGAATCTGATTTAATACTGTTTTGCAGATTTTTAATGGCATCTTTAACCAATATAATCAGGCAGGGTGTTATAAGATGCTAGTTTTGAAAAAAAAGGAAAAATTAGGAATGAATACAATCATAAAAAAATACATAGAGTATGTGTTTTCTTGAGATGAAAAGCTTTATATTCATCTGAAGAAATAGTGATGATAAAGTGCTTCAGGAAATACTATGGGAGCAAGATGACCTTATATTAGTATCTCTCTTCTGGGAAAACACTCAGGAGAATAGCTATTGAGGGTTTCTCATGCATTGCACACTAATACCAAGGATAAATTCACTGATAGAACTATGCTGCTCATTAGTTTTGTTTTGTTTTTATGATAACAGGCAGAAAAATTGCTGAAGTTATGTTATATATTACTGGCAATATTTATGTAGGAGATTCAGTTTTTTCATCTTTAAAATTAGAAGATTTAATGATAATAATAGTAATAGTATAATAATAACTAATGTTTATTGGCCAATTACTATGTTCAAGGCATCATATTAAAGACTTAATATATATTAACTTAAAAGTTACTCTCAGCACTAATAATGTGGGTTTATTGGTCTCAGCATGGTCTCAGGTATGACAGAGCCTAACTGACAACTTAGAAATACAATAACGGATGCTGTTAACAATGCAATGCAGTTAATAACGTCTAAGTAATGCCAGGTAAAAAGAGGTTTTAAAATCACAATCATCATAAAGACAAGAAACATTATTGAAAAAGATTTTTAGCGGTTGGCATTATTTCCCCGAACTGGTGGAGAGCAGCTTCTGCATTGTATCAGACCTTGCCTATTTGTCTCAGCCAGAGTCATTCACAGACCCCACGTTTTATTTGTTGTGACCAAGAGGTGTATGGTTGGTTGAATGAAACCATGTGCTACACAGCTGTGGGGGAAAATATGTTATCAAGAAACATGATCCAGAATTAAAAAGCACATTTCTCCTGTGCAGTTCAGTGGGCTTTACACATATTTCATTAAGCTGTATTACCCTGCTGTCAGAGGGAAGTGCCTATGTTGCAAAACTTACAAATAAACAGCTATTGAGGGGTTCTTTAGATGAGCAAAGAACACTACAATTCAGAGCATGCGCAGTTAAATGAGAATGAGAAAATAAATGTATCAACTTCTAGCAGAAGGTTGTGGTATTGACGTCAGAGTCATTTGAAACCTGACGGAGGAAATCCCTTTTTGGCGGTCCCTTAAAAGTGCCCAGTGGAACCACCAGCACCCATTTGCAGAGTGCCATGGGTGAACCTGACGAGCTATGCAAATTGTCTGTAGGATGACCTAAAAGGTTCACCTTACCTACACCTACCTTCCAAAAGAATTTTAAGTATGTGGAGCCCATCAGGCACAGGTATGCCTTGTCCAAATGACTTTGTTAAAGTCTATCAGATAGCTTTGGCTGCATAAAATCCACCCCGAGTCTTCCTGGCTTATAGCATCAAGCATAAATGACTCATGGTTTGCAGGATGGCTGGGCGGTTCTTCCGGTGTAAACTGGGTTGTATGCTCCATGGAGCTCACATGTGCATCTGATGTCAACTACAGGTTGCCTGGAGTCTCCTCCTTGGCTCTCTCATGTGTCAGGGCCAAGACCGCAACGGCATCATCTGCTTGATTAACTCCCCACTCTTTAGGATGTTAACTTGCTGCTGTCTCCATTGTGGCAGCAGAGATCTTAGAGGGACAGCCGAAGCATGGAAGTCCCTGAGGCCCAGGCTGGGAGCCAGCACAGTGCCACGTCTACCTCATTGCCTTGTGCAAGTAGGTCACAAGTCCGGCTGGGGTCAAGGTTGGGGCCAGGATGCTCTACCCTTTGATCTGAGGAGTGCATTACTCACATTGTGAATGCCTGAGCAGATATGTAGGAAAAATTTACGGCCATTTTTGCAATCTGCCGTGATAGTATAGTGGCTGTATGTCATGATTTTGGTACCCAACCACTTTTAATCAGAAGTCCTTTTTTTAGAGAATTTACCACTTTATCAGTATTACTTTCAAGGATAAAGGGAGGGAAATGCCAGAATTTGCTTTCGCAGTTTCCTTTTAACTCACTCATGAGATGGAATGGTGTGACTGTCGCATGCGACCTAGACTTAATGAATCGGATGCATTATTGTGGGATTTTTTTCTCTCACAGAAGGGAAGGTACTATGAATAATTCATATTCTGGCGAAGGTGTAGTGCAGGCAGAGAGACAGACAGCAACACCCGACATGGTCTCCTACAGGGTCCGCATGGCCTATGGCTGTGTCACGTACAGTGGGGTCTCTGAAGTGCGCTCCAGGGCAGACACAGGTCCTGCTGCTGGCCTCTAAACCAGATCTCTGGCCTTCCCAGAGAGTTGGAGGATTACTAGTATTCTTAAATAATGTCATCAAATCATCCAGGATTAAAACTCAGATCCCCAGTGGATATAGTAGAGACACAGAGATTTCTTCATTTCTAAAAAGGAAATAATATCTATGGAGGAACCATCTGGTTCATTGTTAACACTTCATAACTAATAACTTCTAATATTTTGCCTTTTGTAAACATTTTCACAAAACAAAATTCTCTTTTCTCAATCACCAAAAAAGCCTAAGCAACACTGTTGACTTTTACCTTATTTTATACATAAGTGTAAGAATCACAATTTCTCATAATAGTCCCAAAAGTTGAACTTACTTTTCCTTATTTTTCTAGACAGATGATACTAAGAATCTGCATGGCATAGTAGAAAGATCTTTGAGAAAGAGAACAGAAGGTAAGAGGGTCTGAGCTCACACCTGTCACCTATAAGGTATAGGCAGCTCTCTCATCTACTTGGCTACTATGTCATTCATACAATTGGGAAAGTGGATGCTTTGTTGACCTCAGGATTAATCTGATATTCATATGAAATATTATAATACTAGAGGCCCAGTGCATGAATTTGTGCATGGGTGAGGTCTGGCCGGCCCCGCTTCCCATCAGGGACAGGGCCAGTGTGGGGAGGGGCCGCTGGTGGTTGGCCGGCTGACCTCACCCCCAATTAGCCCCCAACACCCAGATAGGGGGCAGGGCCAGTGGGGAATGGGGGGGCTGATTGGGGCCTGGATCAGGCTGACTGGCTGCCGCAGTGTGTGTCATAGCCACAGGTCGTTGTTCCGCCATTCCGGTCACTGGGCTTTTATATATATAGATCCAAGAATAAAGTCTTTGAAATGATAAATATCATGCAAACACAAGAGATTACTTTTTAAAATAGGAATTTCTCAACCACCCTATCTGTGGGTATACTAAACAAATACAAACTTTAAAATTTTAATATAGTCTCAAAATTTATCTTTACCCTGCACCTCCCCTAACATCTGTTTATGTGTGTCCTCAATACATATGTAATTTAGATCAGATATTTGGATTGAAAACTTTGATGTTAAGATTCTCCAAAGTAAGTATAATTTACACCACTAGAGGAAAGTTTTCTTCCAAGTCTGATCTCAGAAGAAATATCACTTTTCTTTCCACTGCCTGGGACACTGACCTACAGAAAATAGGTCATACAATAATTTAAGGGAGTGGTGACTACTAATAATAGTAAGTTCACTGGACTACAAAGTCTTACAAAATAATTACTTCATGGTTCTAGCACACCATATATTCTTTAAGTATATGTTCAAGGTTTCCTCTTTAAATTTTGACCTAAATCTTTCTTCTATATAAAGTATGATCCTTCTATTCCTTTCTTAGAGGATTTGTGCAAGCTACTTTATAGTTTACAGTTTTTATTTCCAACACTTTAAACTTATTTTCTTTTAGATGCTACAAGGGGGAAAAATCACCTTAGCAATGAACAAAGTTAACAACAAAAAGAACAATGAAATCATGTAATTTAACTAAAAATAAATTTATACTGATTATATAAAGGAATACACCAATTATAAAAAAATATGCAAATATAATGTTTAAACCATAAAAAGGAAATACAAGCACAATGGTAAGTAATTCATCATAAGTGACACCCTAAATTGTAAAGGGCAAGTGAGGATTTAAACTTTATCTTCCTCTACTTATTTCATAAGTTTAGTTAAATTTTCAAAAAAGAGTAAACTTTCTGTTTTTTGTTTTTATCTTTGATGACAGTCTAATTTTTCCCTATTTTTTTGTCCCTGAAATCTACCAAATTTTTGTGTGTGTGTTTTTGCATTTTAGAAATAGTACTTTCCAAACTTTAAATATCTCTCCAATCAAATAATACCAACCTCTATACCAATACATAGAATCTGTCAGCGGCCTCTCATATGTCTTAAAAAGTTTTCCAACTCTTTATGAGAACTATAGGTGCTTACATGAGCTCACCTTTCCTACTGGTGTCTTCATAATCTGTCTGTCTTCTCTTCACTCATCAGTTTCACTAACCACAATGACCTTTCCTCAACTCTACTACATAGGCCAAGACCTTACCTGATCTGACTTTTGTGTTCCTCTCTAACATACTAGCATTCTGTTCTCCACCTTACTTAGTATATTTCAGCCACAATAACTTTCATTCAATTTTTTGACCACATGAAAATTTTTCTCATCTCTGTAGGGCCTGAGGCTTTGTATTCTCTCAGCCTGAACCCATCTATTCAGACCATAACAACATTCTTATATTTATCACCCAGATTTAAACTGTTAATGTTCTGGAATACTTTTACTATAAGCTGTCTCTATCTATACACATATCCATATATATTGCACATATATTGTAAAATAATTCAACAAAGACTCTATGGATAACTTTTCATTTAAAGTAAAGTAATTCCCTTACAATTCCAACCCACCTTCAACTTTCTATTATAAAGTTTTATATGTATCCTTTCAGTTACTGTAAATACAAATGTATGTAAGCACACAGATTCTTGTGCACATACTCACACTTAAATTACAAATTCACCCTATCACATATGGAATATGTGAGGTATATAAAGTCAGCATATCAAAATATATTTTACTATGTATAAAGTATATATCTATAAACATACACATATATAACTGTGTCAGTCTGCATTTCTGCTTACTAATTAAAATTCAAGATAAAAATTATGGTTCCTTTTTCAACTCAGAAGACTGGTTCTCTGTCTATGTCAATGAAACATATTTAATCCAAACATCATTTTTCTCACCATAGCAGGCATTATGAATTTCCATAGATTCAGAAATCTTTTCTTCAAAGCACTGCAACTAGGTTTGATTACTCTCTCAATCTAGAATGGTGATGGCTCAGGCACACAGATGTTTCAGTTTATAAAGAAATCATATAACTATACGCATCTTAAGCCAACAATATTTACTTTTTGAAAAAATTATGTAAATGTTCCTTATAGTAAAACGAATGCACATGCTGTACTTATAGTGCATGTAAATGTCAGTCTCTTCCTAACCATCGAAGGATGGTTGCAGCTAATTGTGAAACTTTAGCTTTCTGAATTCAATTGTGATATTTTGGCAATTGATAATTCTCATCTATGATATGCAGTTGCAGCTCTTTCTCCTCAACTGTTCTTCTTGTGCAAATTGTTGATGCTACAGTGAACACACCAAACTCATCTTCATAATGATGTAGACCAGTGATTTTCAACCCATGTGCTTCAAGAATTTTTAAAACATATAATATTTGACTATTTAGCCAGGGGCATTGATGTCTTTTCCCTTAGATTGCCAGATTTAAAAAATGACAACAGCCATCCGGTGTGAATGAATCCAAATTATACTCTTTTATTTTTTGTCAGATGGGCAAAAAATATAATATATACTTTTTGTGTGCCACATAATTTCAGTAATTAGTTTATGTGTGCTAGGAGATGAAAAAGGTTAAAAATCACTGATGTAGACTATAGAAATTCTTGAACAACAATGAAATTCTTGTTCAACAAAGATGATGGCAAAGGATATATGCTGATACCAATAGTTTTTAGTCCCAGTGGAATTACTTTGGTGACTTTAGCAAGAAGTCTTTGCACTCAGTCTTTCAAACTTATTAATTTGTTTTGTGTAGACAAACTGAAAGTTTAGCTACAGTATCAAGGACAGACTCATGTTGAGTTTATTATTTATTAAACTGATATATGCTACTAAATGCCAACTAATTAATTTTCAACAAAATATGTAATTATCCCGCAGGCTGAAATACCCATCGTGGCATAACATGTAAGACCTAAGACATATTGTTGACACATTTTGAAGATCATCAAACATCTTGAGTATTTTTTAAAGCTGTGGGGCCTTTGTCTACAAAAAACTAGAGACATGCACTAAGACATAGTACCATAGTTATAATTTTCTTGGGATATATATTATCAACCACATGTCTTCATCGATTTTACCAAGTGACTTCTATTTTTGCAAATATAATAGAAACTGATGGAGGTTAAACAGGAAAGTTCAAATAAAAGAAAAATATAGTTTAAAAGACCTTGATAAATGCCTTCCTGAGAGAGAACACTGTATATCACATAGGCACTTAAGCCATACAATACAAAGGTAGAACCCAGGAAAATTTGGTCCAAGATATTAGTTTGACCAGAAACATTAAAACTGGCAAATGAGAGATGATTACAATTCCTGTCACCAAGGAAAGCGAAGTCTTGGGAATCTAAAATATACTTATAATATAAGGGGTTCATTGGGGAGAATTATCATATGGGTGTTTCAATGTGTTACATATTTTTGTTGTATAGTAGACTGACAATGTTGGATTTTACCTGAGCTCTGAGCTCCTGGAAAACAGTATGGTTAAGAAATTCCCCTATCATTCTTACTGCAAAGAAACACCCTTCTCCATATGACTTAGATAAGACTCACAGATGCCTTCCTGGTTTATCTATGGCAAGGTCAGACAGATTTTTCAAATTCCCATTATTTGCCTCATAAATAATTAGCTGAATTGCTGTCGTCACTGATCAGTCAGAAGAAAACGTTTGCTAGCCAAACTTTGGTTAAATTTACTTACTTTCTTCAGGCCCTTGAGTAACTTCAGCTAGCATCCATCCTCCTTAACAGCTCCTCCTGACCACAGTTAGATTTCAGGGTAGAACATTCTCAGATCTTCCATCTGATCACCTCTCCCTTTCTTTCTACTTCCCACACTCAGGTCTTTCCTGCATGGTTTACTGCTCACCTATAAAAGAAAAACTCTTTTTGGTATTATATGAGTTGTGCCTATATCACTGCAGCATAATCAACATCTTTGCTATCTACCAAATCGAATATCAGAAAATATCAAGTGACATTTTGTTGATATTTGTCAAACATCAATTCCTATGATCAAAGACTATTTTTCTAGCTATGACAAATATTTAAACTTCTGTAAGAGAAATATAATTACTGTTGCTTGATTTTAAAAAAAGAAAGAAAACAAAATTTTTAAAAATTTTATTTATGAAGTTTCAGTAAATGAATGCTACGATTTTCTATGTGAAATACAACAATGAAGAGAAAAAATAAAAATCAGTAGCTGAAAAAGAAAAGAAATTGAAAAGATGAGACCAAATTATGTAAGTATATAATAAAGGCATTTATAAATACAAGATATAATAGAATTGTATCAGAAAAAATTATCAAGGTAAAACATAATTATTTAATACAGCATGTGTCTGTGCTTCATAATCTGGCATAAACCAAACCACAATGTAGAAAGTTATTGAGATTCACAATGAACACAACATTCATTATAAATATTCAACTGAAATGGAATGTGTAAACCAGTAAAACAGGAGATATGATTAGGTACAACAAAAGGAATTCATTAAAACAAAAATGCTTTTCTTCCTACAAAAGACTTGGTGAATACTAACTATTAATCAAAGTAATACCTTCAACCATTTATATATTTTACTCCAGTATATTAAAATCAAAGTTTGATTTATACAAACTTTACACATGGGCTTCTCCATCTTTTTTATTCAGTTTATAGCTGCAGAAACAACAGATAAATCATCTAATAATAAATTCTGATCAAACAAATCAGCAAGGCAAATCAATATAGCTAGGAGAAAAATATATCCCTCATCATGAGGGAATAAAGTAGAAAAAATATTTTAATTTCTCATAAAACCAGTTAATATAAAGCATAAATTTCAGTGTATTTATTGTCTGATTTCAAAGAGATGGGGTAGAGGGAAGATACCCCTCTTACAACAGGCAACTATCACTAGTTCATTGGAGTTCTTAATTGACATATAAATCACATGCCTAAAATTGACCTTTTGAAAAAAAAGGTCAGTTGTTTTTTAGCATACTCATAAGTTATACAACCATGACCTCTGATTATAGGACTTTTCATCACTAAAAACAAAACAAAACAAAAAAAGAAATATATCCATCAGCAGTTATTCCCAATTCTCGCCTTCTTCTAATATCAGGCAACCACAAATCTACTTTCTATGTCTATGCATTTTCCTATTCCAAACATTTCATATACCTAAAAATAAAAAATAAAAAATTATGACCTCTTGTATCTGTTTCCACTTAGTGTAAGTTTTGAAGGTTCATCCAAGCCACCTTATGTAATGACACTTTATCCCTTTTTATGATATGCATACAGAGTAAATCCTCAATGAATGTTGCCCATAGTTGCTTGGGAACTGTGACTTTAAGCAGAACAACTAATAACAAAACCAATTTGACCATATGATAACTGATATAAAAAGAGTTAAGTTCGTATGGTGTATTTCTAGTAACAACAACAACAACAAAAAAAAACACACCAAACTTCTACATAAAGACCCCAAACATTCTAATATTAAACATTGCAATAAATGTGAACTATACAGACTTTTAAGAAAGATTAATAAAAACTAAAGAGGTCATTATTTTCCAACCCATTTATTCTAATTCATAGTCTGGGGTGGCCTATCCCACAGCTCGGGGCACAAGGTGGGAACCAACCCTGGACAAGATACCCTTCCATTGCAGGGCCACTCATGTGTACACCCGCACTCAGACTGGGACAAGGTAGGCAGGCCCATTCACCTCACAGGCACAGCCCCGGGATGTGGGTGTAACCGCAGTACCAGAGAAAACCCACGTACACATGGGGAGAACGTGCGGACTCCACACAGACAGTGGCTTCAGCTGGGATTTGATTTTCTTTTTCTCATCAATATTATTATGAAATGATGACGAATAAAATGACGCTATTCGAGGACCTGCTGTACCACACTTTGTTCATTGATTCACCAGTTGAAATGTGTTTAGGCTGTTTTCACATTTTAGTTATATACAGTGTTGCTATGAGCACTCATGTAAAATTTTTTGCATGAACATGTGTTTTCAATTCTCTTGGGTATACAATGGGGCCTTGACTTACGAGTTTAATTCGTTCCATGACGGAGCTTGTAATTCAAATTACTAGTATGTCAAATCAATTTTCACCATTACAATGAATTGAAATGCCATTAATCCGTTCCGGACACCCAAAACACCGCAATTGTTTTGTTAAATGTTTTTAAATAAGAAAAATGTATTTAAAAATAACGTATATTGTATAAAAACACAATACTGAACAATAGAATGTAGTGCAATAAGCTTGTTTTATTAAGTTTAATGTATAGCATTTACCTTGGAGATCAAACTACTTAAAGATGCTGATGGAGTTGGAGGAGAAAGGCTGAACTGAATAACTGAATAACTGAATCTTATTTGCTGATTTTTGCCCTTTTTGCCATGCTTTCATCACTTTCATCTCCAGGAGTTTTCGATAAAAACCTGTCCAATGAGATCTGTTTCATCCTCCCTTTCAGAATATTTCTGAAATGAGTTAGGCAAGTGTCATTAAATAGCTCCATCGCATGCCCAGTTGCAATTTTTTCTGGGTGTTTCTTTTGAATAAAGTCTGAAAGTTTCTCCCACATTCCCAACATTTCCTTTATCTCACTTATAGAGATAACCTCCTCCTCCTCCTCCTCCTCCTCTGTGTCATCTATTTCCTGCAAAACCTCCGTGTGCTGCTGCGTCTGTAGCTCCTTTAGCTCCTGCGTTGTCAGTTCCTCGGAGTGCTCCTCGATGAGCTCGTTGATGTCACCTTCCTTTATATCCGCGCTCACTGCCTCACCATGTCTGACAACGGAGTGAATGCCGGTCCTCTTTTAAAAATTTTCGAACCAGCCCCGACTGGCTTTAAAAGGCTCATCCATTGAAGTGCCTGGGATCTGCTGCAGCAAATCAGCGTAAATAGCTCGTGCCTTCTCGCAGATTACAGCCTTCGTCACGGTATCTCCTGCGAGCTGCTTCTCCGTTAACCACACCATTAGAAGCTTCTCCATATTATCACGGATAGATGTCCGCTGTTTAGAAATTATTTTAACGCCCTTGGCTGGAGTTGTAGCCTGTATCGACTCCTTCTGCTTCAGTATGGTGCAGATCGTAGAAGTGCTACACTCGTACTGCTTCGCCAAGTCGATTACACGCACACCTTGGTCATGTTTTTCGATAATTTCTTTCTTTAATTCAATGCACATCATCTGCTTATTCTCAGCACTGTCCTTCGCACTTACTTTCTTCAGATCCATGGTTGAAAAAATGAAGTTTTGCAAAATAACTGCAAGCACAAATGCGAGCACAATACTGATGCTTCAACTAAGAGCTAACCGCTTAAAGTGAACGAGTGAGACACGTGATGCTGGGCTGATGTTGTGGCGTTCACTGTGACGTTCGCTGCGCCAACTAGCGGTGGGGTATCTGAAGCTGGCTCGTAACCCGAATTTTAGCTCGCAACTCAAAGCAAAAAATTGGCCGAGAGACGGCTCGTATCTCGAAAAACTCGTTAGTCGGGACACTCGTAAGTCAAGGCCCCACTGTATATGTCTAGACAAGAAACTGCTGGGTAATGTAATAACTCCACGTTCAACATTTCAAAAAGGGGCCAACACATTTTCCAAAACGACTGTGCCACTTTTATTCCCTCAAACAATGAACGGGTGATCCAATTTTTCTACATCCTCATAAACACTGGTTATTGTCTGTTCTTTTGATTATAGCCATCCTAGAAGGTGACAAGTGCCTTACCATTACGGTTTTGATTTGCATTTCTCTAATGACTAAGGATGTAAAGCAACTTTTCATGTTTGTTGGCCATTTACATATTTTCCTTGGAAAAGTGTCTATTTCTATCCTTTTTTGGTTTTTTAATTGGGATGTTTAGTTTTGGTTTTAGAAGTTCTTTATATATTTTGAATTTCAAATCCCTATGTAATATATGATTTACAAATATTTTTCCTATTGTAAAGGTTATTTTTTCACTTTCTTGGTAGTGTCCTTTGAGGCACAAAATTTTTAATTTTTATGAAGTTTAATTTATTTACTTTTCCTTCTGTTGTATGTCCTTTTGGTGTCATATCTAAGAATCCATGGCCATATCCAAAGTTATAAATATTTACTCATATGTTTTCTTCTGAGAATTCTATACTTCTAGCTCTTATCTTTAGGGATTTAATTTACTTTGAGGTTGTTTTTGTATATAGAGTGAAGTAGGGTTCCAAATTTATTCTTTTAAATATGGATACCCAGTTGTCCCAGTATCTTTTATGAAAAACAACAATAAAACCAACAACAAAACCCCCCCAAAATTATTCTTTCCATATGGAATTGTTTTGACACTAGTGTCAAAAATAAATTTCTTATGAATGTATGGGGTTATTGCTGGACTCTCAATTCTATTCCATTGTTTAATCAATGCCAGTAACACCATGTCTTGATTACCACAGCTTTGTAATAAGTTTTAAACTGGGGTAGTATAAATAATTTAACTTTGTTTTTCTTTTTGAAGATTGTTTTCACTATTTGGACTCCTTCAATTTTCATATGAGCTTTATGATCAGCTTCTCAATTTCTGAAAAAAATGTTACCTGGGATTTTGGGTAGGGATTGCATTGACTCTGTAGATCAATTCGGGAACTATTGTCATCTTAACAATATTAAATCTTCCCATCTATAAAAGTAGGATATCTTTTCATTTATTTAGTTCTTCTTTAATATTTTTAAATTATGTTCAGTAGTTTTCAGTGTTAAATTTATTTCTAGATATTCTATTTTTTTACATTGTAGATTGGAAAGATTTCTTAATTTAATTTTCAGATTACTCATTGACAGTGTAAAATGCAATAGACTTTTGTATATTGATTTTGGATCTTGTGACCTTGCTGAACTCATTTATTGGCTTTAATAATTTTGTAGTTATTGTTATTTTGTGATTTTAATGCCTCCCTTGTAATTTTCTATATATAAGATGATGTTAACTTTAATAGAAATAACTTCAGTTCTTCCTTTCTAATCTGGATGCCTTTTGGCTCCTGATTTGCAGCCTACAAAATTAACTTTTTCTGCAGATATCTTTCATCAGGCTAAGGGAGGAGTTCCCTGTTCTTGAGTTTAAGTGTCTTTATCATTAAAAGATATAAGATGTTATCAAATGCTTTTTATGCATCTATTGACACGATTGAGTGAATTTTGTGCTTTTTGTATTAATCTAGTGCAACCATTTTCAACTTTTCATCTCATGGCACACATAAAGTAATCACTAAAGTTCTGCTGCACACCAAAACATGTATTATAGTTTTTACTATTTGAGAAAAAAAATAGGTAAACTTTTGATTCACTTACATCAGACAGCTATTTTTGTGTTGGCTGTTGTCACTTTTTGTTTGTTTTGCTGATGACTAAATAGGTATTGCATGTTTTAAAATCCCTTGCAGCACACCAGTTGAAAATTACTGATAAGTGTATCACATTGATTTTCGTATGTTCAACCAACATTAATGCAATAAATCTCACTTCGTCATGGTGTGCAAATCTTTTTATATGTGGCTGGATTTGTTTCAAATATTTTGTTGAGCATATTGAAAACTTTTTTATTTGTGTTCATAAGAGATAATGGTCTGTAATATTTTTTCCTTGTGAATTCCTTATCTGGTTTTTGTATTAAGTCAAAACTGGCCTCATAGAGTGAGTTGAAACGTGTTACCCTCTCCTATATTTTTTGTAGGAGTTTGTGTAAATTGGTATTAATTTTTTGTTAATGTTTGGTAGACTTCAACACTGAAGACCTCTGGTCGTAGGCCATTCTTTGTAGATAGCTTCTGATTACTAAGTCTACCTATTCCTTTGTTATAGGTCCTTTCACTTTGACCATTTTTTGTTGAGATAGTTACAGTAACTTGTCTTCTAAGAATTTGTCCATTTAGGTTATTTAATTGGTTAACATGCAATTCATGCAGTCTTCCCTTATTATTCAATTTATTTCTGTAAGGCCAATAGTAATTTTCTTTCTTTCATTTCTTATTCTAATAATTTTACTTTTCTCTTTTTTTCATTAGTCTAGCTAAAGATTAATCAGTTTGATATTTTCAAAGAACCATCTTTATTTGTGTGTTTATTTTTATTGGTTTCCTAATTGATATTTTATTTATTTCCACTCTAGTCTTTATCACTTCCTCCTTTGCTTGCTTTCGGTTTAGTTTGAATGCCTGGTTCTAGTATCCTAAGATAGAAAATTGGGTAATTCATGTAAGAAACTTTTTAAAATATGTTTTTATTGATTTCTAGAAAGAGAGGAAGGGAGAGGTGAGGGAGATAGAAACA
The DNA here is from genome assembly GCF_000147115.1 of Myotis lucifugus. NCBI lineage: Eukaryota > Metazoa > Chordata > Mammalia > Chiroptera > Vespertilionidae > Myotis > Myotis lucifugus. Next base: position 856,173 of record NW_005871257.1, read on the forward strand.
TTGATGAGAGAAACTTCATCCATTGGCTACCTTTGGCACGCCCTCTGCTGGGGATCAAGCCCTGACTGAAATCCAACCAGTAACCTCTTGGTTCATGGGTTGATGCTCAACCATTAAGCCACACTGTCCAGGCAAGAAACTTTTGTTAAATATGGGAATTACAGCTACAAATTTCACACTGAATTGATTTATCTGTAGCTCATAAGTTATGTTATACTGTATCTTTATTTTCATGCATCAAAAAATATTTTTTCTCAGATGATTAGTGACTTTGAACATGTTTTCATATGTCTCTTGGCCTTCCTTATGTCTTCTTTTGAAAAGTATGTATTTAGGTCCATTGCCCATTTTTTGATTGGGTTGTTTGTCTTCCTTTTGTTAAGTTGTATGAGTTCCCTGTAAATGTTGGAGAGTAAACCCTTATCGGAGATAACATTGGCAAATATTTTCTCCCATGCAGTGGGTTTTCTTGTTTTGTTGATGGTTTCTTTTGCTGTGCAGAAGCTTTTTATTTTGATGTAGCCCCATTTGTTTACTTTCTCTTTAGTTTCTATTGCCTTAGGAGCTGTATCGGTGAAGATATTGCTTTGGCATATGTCTGAGATTTTGCTGTCTGTGGATTCCTCTAATATTTTTATGGTTTCCCATCTTACGTTTAAGACCTTTATCCATTTTGAGCTTATTTTTGTGTATGGTGTAAGTTGGTGGTCTACTTTCATTTTTTTGCATGTGTCTGTCCAATTTTCCCAACACCATTTATTGAAGAGACTGTCTTGACTTCATTGTATGCTCTTACCTCCTTTGTCAAATATTAATTAAGCATAGTGGTTTGGGTCAATTTCTGGGTTCTCTATTCTATTCCATTGATCTATATGTCTGTTCTTGTGCCAGTACCAGGCAGTTTTGAGAACAGTGGCTTTGTAATACAGCTTGATATCTGGTATTGAGTTCCCTCCTACTTTTTTTCTTCTTTCTCAGGAATAGCTGGTTAACTCATTATTGACCCCAAGTATGACCCACTGCCTCAGAGAGCTCTGGAAGGTAAACAGTGACCTCAAAATGTTTTCAACACACACCTCCAGAGAAAAGCCTCTTCACATTGGGTAGGCTTCAACTTGGGTCAAATAAAGACATCCCTGCAAGTAGAATCTTCCAGGGAACCATGAGGCAGCAATTAACAATTCTCTGGAGATGAAACCCTTTTCTCACCCCTCTGCTGGCTGACAGGAGAGTGGATCTCACCATGTTTGTGGTCTACTGAATTTCCAGTCTAACACAGAGCTAGAGAAGAACATAGAAAGTTAAAATGCTAGGCCCCATTATTCATGCTGAGATTGAGCTTTTTTCTTGCATATACATCTCCTCAATACTTCAAAAAGTTGATTTTGCCAATTTTCTGATTTCTATCTTCCATTTATAGGGATCAAAACTTTGGAGTTCCTTAATTTGCCATTATTTTGCTGACAAAACTCTATTGAGCCATTAGTTTTGCAAGGCATTCTCTTAGGTCCCAGCCAGTTATCCTCATATTACAAACACTTTCAGTGAGAAGATGAACCTTGGTATATAGCTTACTTTACCATCCAATATGGAAGTTTTGCTATCAAGAGCTCTTCTGACCAATTTCCAACTTTCTGTATAGACCATTAAGAGAATAAATGTTCATCACTGAAATATCATGAAAAGTCTGTTCTCCTTCATTTCCTAATATTACGTAAATCTAACTATTTTCATTATAGTAGCTATAGTAGCTTATAGTTTGTCTGAGTCAATGGATTGGAGTGTGAAGACTATACTGCTGTTATGTGGCAATAGCCAATTTTGCTTAATATCTGATGTTGCTTAGAAAAAACAGAATTTTTATATAAACTACATAAACTATGTATAAGCCCAAAACTCACTGGTAACATCATTTATTATTATTGTACTAGAGGCCCAGGGCACGAAATTCATGCACAGGTAGGGTCCCTAGGCCTGGCGGGCGATCAGGGCTGATCAGGGCCCTCCAGCTGCTGGCCAGTGACTTCCTTCATTCCACAATGCCCCCTTGTGGTCAGGGCACATCATAGAAAGCAATCGAACTCCTGGTCTCCCACTAGAACTCCTGCGAGGACACTTTGCATATTATCTTTTATATACTTAGATTTCTTAAATTGTCCCACTTCTCTTATATCTTGTTACCTCACTAATCACTTTTATGATTCAGTTTGCTCCTCTGGCCACATATTTGAAAAAGAAAACATATTTAATAAAACATGTTAATAACTTGGTTTTCTTTCTACTCTGGATATTAGTCATTTAAATGTCATGAATGGAGAATAAAATTACTTTGCAAAGTGGATCAAAATGGCAACCTGTTACCTTTGTCATAAATTTCACCTGTGCTTGATGTGCTATGCACAAAGACATCAAGAGAAAATATAATGAGTTGTTTTTCAATCTCATTTTCTCACTTAGAACCAATTAGGGGAGTAAAGAGTTATATTCTGTATCAGAAAGGATTGCATTTATATATTCTTTCATTTCTAAAATAGGTTTTTCTCTTTGAAATGGAAACAGTTTCCTAACTTAAAGTACGTAATTACACACTCCATTAAACAAGTAATTAACAGATTACAATTTGAAAAAAAGAAAAACTTGAAAATGAGCAATTTGGATTCCGAATGTGAAGAGTGGTGTTATAATTAGCATAATACCTTTAGAAATAGATTAACAAGTACACAATAAAAATGAAAAAAACAAAACACAACACTGTTTCCTCCATACGGATCATACAAAACAAATAGCATTTCGTGAGTCAAACATCAGCATGGTTTTAAGAAAGCTTGGTTTTTAGAAATGTTGCTATATTACTCTAAAATTCAGAAAGGTGGGATTTTTGATGTATAAATGTTTGCTATCCTAAGAGACTATGACTCTTCAAAGTCAATGATTTACATTTCCTTTCAACAATAACCCCCTGAGGCATGTGGCCAATGCTAGCAAGCTCAACATGTGTAATTCAAATTGGTAATTTGCAATTGCAAAAACGACAGGCTTCTGAATTGTGTATGTGTGGCTCATTTTCACTGCAAGGTTAAAATTGTACATAGAGGGAATTCAAAAGAAACATGCACGCTAAGTCTCTATTATCCTACCATCCAAGAAAAGGACAGAAAAAAAAAATCGTTCTAAACTGGAAGAGGGGGCCATTCTTCTACTAATCTACCCTTTATGAAGAAAAATAAAAGAGGCTGAGTAATTAAGAGCACCACAAACAACTTCCAAAGGTAATGTTACAATAAAGCCCTAGTAATAACTAGCCCTGCAATGAGATTTAATATATATATATATATATATATATATATATATATATATATATATATTGATTTCAGAGAGGAAGGGAGAGGGAGAGAGAGATAGAAACATCAGTGACGAGAGAGAATCATCCATTGGCTGCCTCCCACAGGTCCTATACTGGGGATCAAGCCACAACCTGGGCATATGCCCTGACTTGGAATTGAACCTGGTTCATAAGTTGAAGCTCAACCACTGAGCCACACCAGCCTGGAAGATATTTTTTTTTTATTCACGCAAAATTGTGGGCTAAGTTTCCTATTCAAATCACTGCAGCAAGGAAACTGTGGAGCGTTTTTCAGGTAGGGTCTTCTGATGAATCTGCCTAGAGGGGCAGAGGGTGTCATCCGGTTTGAAACCTGTGCTCCTAAGATAGGATTATGATCTCTTTTCTGAAATATGAACTGACCATGTGAGTAAAAATAATTCATGAAAAACATGTTGGGGGGAAAATGTCCATCAACTGTTTTCCTAGAACCCATATGTTGTTTTCACTCCATATTGAAAATAAACAAAATACACCACTCTCAAAAAAAGAGATTTCCTCCTACAAACATACTAAAAACAGACACACAGTAAGTTCAAATATGCCAACATGAGGATGCTACTGAGAGTGTCCAACAGTTATTGGCTTTTAAGTCATCATTTCTACCTGGCAGTGAAGAGAAATTGATACCGCATATTGCTATTTCATTTCATTTGCCTTACAGTATTGGTTTTCTTGGTAAAAAAAAAAAAAGTCTGGTTCAAATGAAGATATCAGGTGTTTTCTAAATTAGAGTTAAATTCTGGTCAGAATAACTTAGTTAAGAGAGGTAAGAAGTTCTTTTATTACCTTTATAACCATACTTTTACCTTGTGCCAATCTATATACATAAAACCCTAATATACAAATAGACCAAACGGTGGAACGACCGAACAACCAGTCGCAATGATGTGTGCTGACCACCAGGAGGCGTGTGCAGAACATGGTGGGAGTCAGCTGTGGTGGCACGGTGGAGCAGGTGAGTGGGGACACCAGACCATGGCGGGGCACTGGTCACTGTCATCGAGGCGAGCCTCTGGTGGTTACTGAAAATTCTTTGCCCCCATGCACCACAGTCCTGCTCAGTGCTCACACCTGCTGCTGGCTCCAGGCGCCAGCCCCGATCGTTCGGCGCTGTCAGCAGATGCGAGCAGGGCTGCTGGCCCCGATTCCCCCTAAGGGCTTCTCCACCTCCCCCTGCTCCTGAGGGGCAATCAGGGCCGGCAGCCACCTCTTGCACCTGCTGCCGGTGCCAGCCCTGCTCACAGTCAGTGCTGGTGCCACCATTCACACCCAATCCTGGCACATGGCACCAATCCTGATTATTCGGCACCTTCAGCGGGTGTGAACAGCAGCTGCTGGCCCTGATCGCCCCTGAGGTCTTCTCCACCTTCCCCTGCTCCTGAGGGGCGATCGGGGTAGCAGCTGTCGCTCGCACCCATTGCTGGGACCGGCCGCAATCCTCTGCACCATCAGTGGGTGCAAGTGGGACCTGTGCCATCAGCATATGGGATTAGTGGTGGTGGGAGTGTGGCTGCCAGCAGACAGGGAACCTGGGGCCATGGCGGGAGGGACCGGGCAGGGGTGTGGAGGATGGGCCAAGACCCGCCACTATGCCCACCACAGCCTTGCAGCCCACAGTTCCTTTCAAGGTGCACAAATTTGTGCACTGGGCCCCTAGTTTCTTTATAAATTGCTTTTATAGTCCTATGTTAATGATTAACTTTTATTTATATCAACATAAATGCTTTGTTTTTCTGGAAAGTTTTGTATAATGGGTCCTTCTATAAAAGTCTACAACATATGCTGGTGAAGATTTCAGCACATCCACAGTAAGTTTTGATAATAAAAGAATTGTGTGAAACAAGCTTATCAACTTGAGTCATTAATCTGTGGCATGTCACTTTGGCTTGTTTTGAAAGTGGATATGCAGTAGGTGGTCAGTTGTAGGGCATATTCAACCCGAGTTTTCTGACTATAAAGAGTGTCTTTTTTAAAAAAATCATATTACATTTCTTAAAAATAGATCATGCATCATCATGAATGTCTTCTATTGCAAATTCAGGATTTGTTCACAAGAAATCATTGTTTAAATGCTAATGCTTCATGCCCTAAGCATTGTATTTGAAATTAAAAACAGAAATAGAAATATACACTTAGCTCTTGGGCAAAGCCCAACAACAATGGCAAATACTTTTTAAAAGATCAAGACTACTTTGGAAGCTATATTATTTTTACAAGGCAATTCCATGAAAAAAAAATAAATCTTTATAAATGTGCTTAGATTTCTCAAAGAGTTTCAGAGAATTTCTTCCTTTCTCGTTTCAAACATCAATTTTAGCAATTATACATTTTGTCAGTTACTTTGACATAGAAAAATATAAGTTGTATTTCTTCATTACACCTCATACCATTATGCAAATACTTAGTGTCTGATGATAATGTCCACATCTAAGTACCCTCTAGCTGATTTTTGACAGTGACTGAGTCAAGATCTATCAGGTTTCTTATATCTGAGTGTGCCATGTTTATACACAGTCACCCATACTGAAGGATTACTAGTGGGCAGGTGTTTCTGATATTTCAAATCATCTTCAACCATCTCCAGTTAGACTTCATGAGGGTCTACATAGTGAATGGAAGGATATTCTGAAACTTCATGTCTGCACTGTCCTTCATATGCAAGTGCTCATTTTTGCTAGTGTTTGTGAAACTTACAATGGCTAAATATTAAATGTCAACTTGGCTAGACTATGGTGTCCAGTTATTGGTCAAGCACTAATCTAGATGTGTCTATGAAGTTATTATGTAGCTGCGATTAACATTTACAATCAGTAAACTTCAAGTAAAGAAGATAATACCGCATAATGTGGGTGGCCTCATCTAATCAGTTGAAGGCTTTAAGAGAAAAATTAAGGTTTCCCATGGAGGGCAAAATTTTACCTCAAAACTGTAACACAGAAATCCTGATGGAGTTTCCAAGTCTACTGGATTTTTCTATGGATTTGGACTCAAGACTGCAACCTCAACTCTTGTCTGAGTTTCCAGCTGGCAAAGCTGACAGCCCCCATAATCATGTGAGCTACTTCCTTAAAATAAATCTATTATATGGTTATACAGATACTCCATTGGTTCTGTTTTCCTGGAGAACCGTGACTGATACAGAGCTGTTCCAAGGTGGAATTCTACTTTTATAACTGAGGTCGGAAGACACTAATATACAATGTCCAAAATATTGATGGGTTCCTTAAGCAAAAGTAATATTAATTTTCTGTGAAACAATTCGTCCTAAATGACTGGGACCAGCTGAAAATAATTAAAAATGGATATCTGTTAGTAATTGTTCACTAGCATATTCAACTTTAGAAGTGAAAAATATTATTTGTGTTTAAAAAATTTGTTGCTTCATCTATGTTTAATTCACTGCTAAAGCCCTAGCCAATTTGGCTCAGTGGATAGAGCATCAGCCTGCGGACCGAAGGGTCCTGGGTTCATTTCTGGTCTAGGGCACATATCTTCATTGCAGGTTCCTCCCCGGCCCGGGCCCTGGTCAGGGCTCCTGCAGGAGGCAACCAATTGATGTGTTTCTCTCATATCAGTATTTCTCTCTGTCTTTCCCTCTCTCTTCCACTGTCTCTAAAATTCAATGGAAAAATATCCTCAGGTGAAGATTTAAAAAAAAAGTACACTGATAAATTCTGATACAGATGGGAAAGATAATTAGAAATCTGTGGTGTTCTTAGCCTCACAAGAGAAATAGATGGTGGGTCTGGCTGGCATGTTTCAGTGGTTGAGCATCAACCTATGAACCAGAAGTTCACTGTTTGATTCCAGGTCAGGGCACATGCTCCGGTTGCAGGCTGGATCCCCAGTGTGGGTTGTGCAGGAAGCAATTGACCAATGATTCTCTCATCATTGATGTTTCTCTCTCTCCCTCTTCCTTCCTCTCTGAAATCAATAAAAAAGATATTTAATTTAAAAAAGATGGTGGGAGCAATGTTTCAGGCAGAGGCAGTGCTATGTACTAAAAACATTGTGAGGAGAATGAGGTAATAAGCTTAACAATCATATGTTGAGAATATATGGTTCATGTATAGGACATTGCCAAGAAACTGAGCTTGGACAGTAGACCATAGTTAGAATTTCTGAGCCTTATTTTTCTTATATACAGTTTTGTTTCTGGGGGAAAAACAGGAATTATTTATGGAAATTAAATTTGCTTATTTGTAAAGTGACTATCATATACTATTCACTCCCTAATATGGTTGCTTTATGATTAGCAGTGTTGACCTTATAAAGTACTAGAGGCCTGATGCATAAAATTCGTGCGAGAGTAGGCCTTCCTTCCTCTGACTGCCGGCACTGGCTTCCCTCTGGCACCCGGGACCTGGGCTTCTCTTGCAGCCCCAGCTTCGTCTGGAAGGTTGCCCGGAAGGATGTCCAGAAGGATGTCCGGTCTAATTAGCATATTATGTTTTTATTATTATAGATGGTCTGACAGATATAGAACACCAAGCCATAGTGACTATTCAGTACATGGCCCTCCCTCTTTAACTCTGTGTCACTTCCATCAGCTACTATTTAAGCTGTCACAGGTCAGGCATTTATCACCATGTTTGGTCCATAGTAAAAAACTGAATATTGATAGTTTTAAAAATTCACACACAAATCTGTATATTTTCAAGCAACCACCAAGCAGTTAAGTGCCTTTTTTTTTGCTAATGTTCAAAGTCTTTAGTGGAGTGATTTCAACATAATGCCATTACCCCTAACTAGTCACATAACAAACATATGGCCACGTTTCTGACATAAATAAAAACTAAACGCAGGAATATTTTTTAAAAAACCCTTCAGGAGTGGGTAAACACTGTTTTCGGAATGGAAAGATCTGAGTTTTAAAACTAGCTATTCCAGTAATTAACTATTGCAATATTGGAAGAAGTACTTAAATTTTTTTGAGTTGCAATTTTACTGTCATATAATAAACAAGTTGAATTAAATGAGTCACGAGGTCCCTTTGGGCTCTAATATTCCAGGATTGTGCATATCTTACCAAAGGGAATTATAGCAAACACTACTAAATCATTGCTATCCACACAATGAATGTGAGGCGACTTAGTTCTACACAATGAATGTGATGCGACTTAGTTCTATAGGGATCATACTACTAATAAAAAGAAACTAGTATGTGAGCAGATTTGAGGGGTTGCATAGGTGCTCGCTTGGATGTCTGAATTTGCTAAGCTAGAAACCCAGAATTATTTCTCCTTTTGTCCTTTTAAGATGAGTCCCTTAAAAATCAGATTTACTCCAGTCTGTAGAACCAACCATCTGTCCTTGGAACAAATGCTTGAGATATGAGATATTGCCTGGGAGGTTATTTAGGGGAAAAGAGGAAAAAGAATCTTGAATGATCAGGGTCAATATCTCCCCATAACCAATAATCAGATAATGCTAGATATTGATGAAAGTAGATTAACCAGCTGATTCTGCAGATATTTCTCTTCTTTCAAGAGTTGATAATACATTTCTTCATATGCATTTTTAGCTATTGACTGCTTCTCAGAGTCAGGCTCTTTTAAAAAATTAGTTGATTTTTTTTTGGCTGTTTTCTTTTTGTTGAAGTATCAAGATTATGGCTTGCAATGCCAAGAAGAAACTATGCGCCCGAATGTCACTTGTATTATCGCAGCCTGCCCTGACATTTGATGCCAAATATGATTGTGTAGGTTGGGTGTGTAGGTTGACTAATGAAATCTGTCCAGTGCCCGAATGTAACAATAGTCACTTGTCTTAGTCTTAAATTCTTGAAACAATTGTTTCCAGAAACTTGGGTTATTTCTAAATCTCTAAGGACATTTTGTCAGGTTCTTTAAGCAATATATTTTTCCTTCCAGAGAATACAACTACATCCCCAAAATGGCATGAGGATTATAACCAAAACTTGTTTTGAAACAAAGTATTGCAATGTTTTAATTATCAATAGTAATAGATTTATTACATTAACTGAAATATAATTTCTTTGCATATATTTTAACTTTAAAAATATCTAACAAAATGAGAATCAAAGATTCAGGTGATTTCAATTAGAAAACTGATCTTTCTTATCAAAGATTTTGTCTGTTTGATGACAAGCCTTTGAGTAAACCCAAATAATGTTAATTATTCATATTCTTTATCTTTTGATAGATACAATACTAGATTTTTTCACCATGGACACTCAGTCAAATATTCACATGAATTGAAAGTTAAGAATAATTTATCCTTCTATATCTCATTAAGATTTTTTAAAGTAATAGTTCACAATTCATCATTTACATACAGCCTCCATGTTGTTTTGCTGTATTTGTTTAGCAGCTGTACTGTTATTTACTTTGTATTTTTATAGTATGCTTTGCCTAAAATGCACTAAGCATGCTTTTATCACCATTGTAATAATACCATTATACTAAACATTATTAAATGTTGAAAAATATTTAAATCCACAAAAATGGCCATTAATTTAATCAATGTATTAAAATTACATGCTTAATATTAAATTTTCAAGAAGTAAAATGGACATTTTTTATTGGCCAGTAATCAAGTTTTGAATATTAAATCTTAATTAAGAATTAAGATGGAGCTTAATTTAATAGGACAATCTCATTGCTTTTTATATTAAGCAATTCTGAGAACCTCAACTGAAAAATATACATATTTGGGAACTGGAAAAGTTATTTAATTGTTTTTTCTGATAAGTTCTGATGCTGAAAATTTTTATTCATCAAAATAAGATAAGTGACTTTGAATAACAAACTTTTGTTCCAAGAGGTCATGTGAGGTGTCTTCCCAATTCTGTTCTTCTTCAAATGTGTCAAGTAATCTAGTAATGCTTGCAATAACAGGGGACAAAAGCATGTCTTAGCAAAACAAAAGTGGGTCTAATTTTGGAAATTATATGTGAAGACCTAATACATTTGCTATCCTCCAAAATGTCTTTATAATATCACACCACCATGAAGAATTGATGGTCAGCCCTAGCTGGTTTTGCTCAGTGGATAGAGCGTCAGCCTGCAGACTGAAGGGTCCTGGGTTCGATTCCGGTCAAGGGCACATGCCCAGGTTGCAGGCTTGATCCCCAGTGGGGGCCGTACAGGAGGCAGCCAATCAATGATTCTCTCTCATCATTGATGTTTCTATCTCTCCCTCTCCCTTCCTCTCTAAAATCAATAATATATATATATATATATTTTTAAAAAAGAGTTGATGGTCAATGCTCCAATTTTGTCATCAATGAGTTCTGTCTGTTTTGCATGTGGAATACTGATATAAATGGCATGTGGAATACTGATATAAATGGACTTTGTAAAGATAGATTAAGGCTGTCTATTGAGCTGATAGATCTGAAAAATATTCTCATCACATGTTAAAGGTTTTAACCATAAAAAAACACACACTAAAATTGTTCTTTTGTCTCAATCAAGAAGGGAAAGTTTTCAGCATAAAAGAAATTTCAATATAAAACCATCTCTATTTGTTGTAATTTCCTGATTCTAGACAAATATGAGAAAACATGTAAAGAATTCAGGGGGCTCTCTTTACAATGATTGATATGTTTTTATATTTTATGAATACCTCCATGTCTTCTGCACATCCAGAGCGGTGTGGGTGGAGGATAGTGGGTGTAGGATATGGTGCATTATTTCCTGTGATACAGATTGACTATGTGAAGCAATCCTTACTTTGCACCAACTGTGACTTTAGTACTCTTTGTGCTTATCCTTATAAATCACTTCCAGACTATGTCATGAACTTGTTAATAAGTTTTAAAATCTCTACTCCAGTTGTACTAGTTGGCAAAGACTGGCAGAACAAAAGGTCTCCATGGTCACAGTATTTAGCTCATATATAACACAATAAATAACAACATCAGAGGATTATCTATTTAGAGTGAATAGACTAGATTTTATTATAGCCATGATAATATTTATTGCCTTAGTTTTTAGCTATATCTGTGACCTTACAATGAACTATTTTATTTGAAGCATCTTCCCAGTTCTTTTGCTTGTATTGTCCCTGATTATTATTTAAACCTTTTTTGGTATGGCATATGATAACTTTATTTGCAAATTACTCCAGCAAATATAAGCTTTGAAAGCAAATAAAACATGATAAATGACTAGTATACAGTTTCAGCATTTTTTGCCAGTGAGAGTGTTAACAAGTTCCTAAAATGCTTGAACATCTTTCCACTTTGTTTCATTCTTTGGAAGTTTCACAATGACGCTTAAGGTCAGATAGTGTCACATCAGGATTTGGAAGCATTTCAAGGCCTATAAAAATTAGCTTGTTCTTATTTACAGTTTCATGAAAATTTAAATTTCAAATATCTAGACTAATAATAGCCTAGGTGGCATCACGCCCTCACGTCGTCACAAGATGGCCATCACAAGATGGCCGTAACAAGATGGCCACACGCACAGTAGAGGCGGGGCCAGACAGCCTCTCCGCATGGTGAGGCCTGAGCGTCCTGTGGCTCTGTGCAGCATGGAGGAGGCTGTTCCCGGGGTCTCTGCCGCCTCGAACAGAGGAGGCGGATCCCGGCAGAGGAGGCAGGTTGTGGCAGGGGAGGGCAGTTGTGGGTAATCAGGTCAGCAGGGGAGGGCAGTTGGGGGCCAGCAGGCCAGCAGCGGAGCAGTTATGGGGCAATTAGGCTGACAGGCAGAGCGGTTAGGGGAAGTCAGGCAGGCAGGCAGGCAAGCGGTTATGAGTCAGCAATCCCTAATTGTGAGAGAAATGTTCCAGATTGGAGAGGGTGCAGACCAGGCTGAGGGACATCCCTGCCCCCACCCCAATGCATGAATTTCATGCACCAGGCCTCTAGTTTTTTCATAATATCTTCAATATTTATTTTGCAGTGATTACTTCTACTACCCTAACAGAAAATTAAGGTTATTGATCAGTGTGTCTCTCTGTATATGCAAACTTCATAAAAATCAAACCTACCAATATTAATAGTAGTGTTAGTAATAATAACTATAATTTAATATTTATACTATGTGCCTGATACTATTTACAGCACTTTAATCATGTTCACTTTTTGGCTCTTCCTATTATATTGAAACTAGAGCACCGGTACACAAAATTCGTGCATTGGGGGGGGGGGTCTCCTCAGCCCAGCTTGCACCCTCTCTAATCAGGGACCCCTCGGGGGATGTCTGACTGCCGGACATCCTCAGGATCGGTCCTAAACCAGCAGTCAGACATCCTTCTCACAATCTGAGACTGCTGGCTCTTAACTGCTCACCTGCCTGCCTGCCTGATCGCTCCTACTGGCCCACCTGCCAGCCTGATCAACCCTAACCGCCTCTGCGTGCAGGCCTGGTCGTCCCCAACTGCTCCCCCCTGCCACATGGTCATCCCCAACTGCTCCCCCTGCCAGCATGGTCACCCCTTACTGCCTTCCCTGCTGGCCTGGTTGCCCCCAACAGCCCCCCTCTGCCAGCCTGGTCATCCCTTACTGCCCCCCCACCTTCCTGGTCACCCCCAGCTGTCCCCCTGCCAGCCTGGTCACCCCTCACTGCCCCCCTCTGCTGGCCTGGTTGCCCCACTCAGCTTGTTTGGTCATCCATTCGGTTGTGATGGCCCCTGGCTCTTTATATATATATAGAAAACTTTCACTCTTTATGCACTAGCATTCTCCTCTTTAAACTACTTATCCAAAATAAGTTCGATAGAGAATAAATCAATAATATATATACAAATGTGTATATTTCTATACAAAATCAGAGCACAAAATCAATTTCAACTCATACTTATTTTATGTATACATAATTGGCAGGCTTAATATTAACTTCTAGAAATGGAGTACTGAAGCCTTGAAGAAAAAACTGAGTTTCATACAAGTCAGTTCAGCATGTGAAAACCATACCCCTGAATTAGATCATCCTCTGTCCATACTTGCAAACAATAATGGTAAAAGATTTCATTGTAAAGGCTTAATTCCTTCTGGACTCTCTGAGCACCACATCTGTAACTGACCTGCTCATAATAATACAGATTACTTTGTCACTATTTACTTTATCTGTATCATAAAGCAGCAAAACATGTATTAAGTCTTACGCTGGGTGTGTTACTTATATTTTTGTATTGCACATTAAAAGAAATAGCCAAATAGTAGAACAGTTATTGCATATGTGTAAGACTGGACCTTTAATAAAATGCACAAGTTATTATTGCATATAATTAAGAATGAAGCTTTTATAAAATGTGCAAGTTACCTGTAAAATACTTTTAATAATTGTGAGTTCTCCTTTCAGCTGAGGGTACATAATTTTACTTGGTTTATGCATATTGCTTATGTATGTCAATCATGCCATTGGTCATTATTAATGCGGGTGTTATCCCTTTGTGAGTACAAAGAGGAGAAACGAAAGAAAATTCCCCACTCACATCACAGGAAAGTCTTTTTTTTAAAAATCCATAAATACACTCTGCCCTGGTGGCTGTTGGTTGGAGCATAGCACCATATGCCAAAAGGTTTCTGGTTCGATTCCGGTCAGGGCACACGCCTGGGGTGTGGGTTCACTCCTGGTGGGGATGCAGTAAGGGGGCAACTGATCATGTTTCTCTCTCACATCGATGTCTCTCTCTCCCTCTTCCTCTCTCTAAAACCAATGAAAACATATGCGTGGGTGAGGATTAAAAAAATAGATTAATAAAATCCACAAATAAGAATATATGAGTACTGTAGCTAGCTGTTAGCCCCAGGATTGATGACTGCACATAAAAGACCGCAGCAGAGGCAGATTTTACCCTCCCCTCTCTGACTTTCTAAAATGACACAGAAGCTTGCATGTTCTGGGCGCCATTCCCAGAAGTACAGCGTTCTCTCCAAAAGCCACAGATGCTCTTCTGGGAACGAGGTGGTGGCAAACACAGATGAGCTGACGGTGTGCCTCCGTTCCTGGAAACACTGCCTTCTGGAGACCAGGCTTTCAGGAAAGACACTGCGCTCAACGTGTCCTGTAGATTTTAAAACTCCACGTAGGAGGGAAACGCAGGTTTGTTGGTGTTTGGAGAAATTGCTAATGCATTCATTGAAACTGGAGACATGGCCGTTTGGGTTTCTGAGGCACCATGTAAAGAAAAAATAGAAACAGTCGCTTCACCACCGCCAGCAGACCAATGCATTGTGCTTTGCCTGAGAATACCACACTGTAAAATACTTTTAAAATAAAACAGTTGCTGACAATACAGATGTCCTGCATTATCAGAATTACTTATATTTTATAGCCATGATACCTTAAATTAATAAGGTGATAAATTTTAAAAGTCACCTTGCAATCATCAACCCAATTCTTCGTCTAATAGGTCCTTAGAGATAAGTGAGTTACTCTAGATGAGTCAGCCACGTCACAAAGGGAGCTCTCCTGAGTTCAAGGGTAACGTTTTACCATCACCAGTCTCCAGTTTTGATTTTATGATCTCATTTGAGAAGTCTAGAAAACCCACGGAGCTATTACTGCCCTCATTTTGAAATAAAGAAATGGGAGCCCAAACCATTTACCAAATTGCTTTACAAAATATATTTAGCAGGATTACAAAAGTCCTCAGGAGCTAAATTAATTGAATAGCTACTCAATTAGTTGACATACAATTACAAAGAATGAAGTTTTCTGACTCACACTTGCCTTTGTTTTTAGATGCTTAAAAGATAAAATCGTTATTCAATGATGCCAAAACCAATCCAGTGCCCACTGATTTTTTTCCTATTAGTGGAATTATTCATGATATAAGAAATATAATAAATCACAATCTCGTGATTGGTTGGTTCTTGAGGCTTTGGTGTAATTTTCTGCTTATATGTCATTCTCTTCTACATGACATCACAGTGCTCAAAGTTAGAGGTCACACTCTATGTATTCTTAAGTGTGTGGTTCCCAGCACAGAACCTAGTATAGACTAGGCTTTCAGTAAATGCTTTCTGGAAAAGAATGATTCAGGATGTATAATCATTTTTAAAAAAGAGCCATTGCCTTTCAGTAATTACATCAAAATCAGACACAAGAAGCAAAGAGAAACTAATATGTAATCTCAGTCTGATATCACATCTGAAATATGTTTGCCAAGTTGGACATGCAGTGTTTCAATTACTGAGCACTTTTATGTCACTAAGCTCTGTCTTTAACCTCACACTATTTTCCCATTTATTATATATAAAGAATAATCATTAAACACCACAGTACAAGAGGAGATAATATGCCTACCCAAGTTAATTGATTTTTCCCTATATTTGTTTCATATATGAGTTGCTAGTTCAGAGCAAACACTTTGAGAATTTTCTAGCACTTGCACATTTTCTATTGCAGCATTCATTTTTATTTTTCCCAAACTTGCAGCATATTTATTAAAAGATGGAAAAGAAACTAAGACGTTCACAAATCAATCATTTCCTTTGCCAAAAGAAAAAATATAAAGATACAAAATGGTGTTGCCTACATCATGTATGTCCAAGTTTAGTGGCTTCTGATAGATCATTTAAAACAGACTATCTAATCTCAGAGGGAAGGCGGGGGTGGGTGGGTGGGAAGAGATCAACCAAAGAACTCGTATGCATATGTGCATAACCCATGGACATAGACAATAGGGTGGTGAAGGCCTGCAGCAGGGGGCAGGAGTGGGATGGGTTAGAAGAGATCAGTGGGAAAAAAAGGAGACATATGTATTGATTTCAATAATAAAGATTTAAAATAAGGCAAATACATATTAGAAATATCTCTACAGCTTCAATTGCCTTGCTTGGGACAAATACATTTGTGTATTAGTTGGACAGTATGTTAATGCTTGACAGAGCACTTGGATCTGCTGATCTGTCATGCTACTGGATTTTATTGTGGAGTAATGCCAGTAAAAAATCTGCTCCTTTTCTTGATTATATTTGACAGACCTATTGTTCTGTGCATTTGCAGGTAGCAGTCACTCAAATATAATGATCTAAACGCATTCCAAATATTGATTTCTTGACAAAGATTTTCCTACTGCCATGGAGAAAAACATTGTATGAAAAACCATTATACATTATCTGTGTTCTTTCTGTGTGTGTGTGTGTGTGTGTGTGTGTGTGTGTGTGTGTGTGTGTTGGTCCAGCATATTACTCTTTTTTCCCCCAGAGGAACAATAACACTAGCCTGCTTGAATAGATTAGCATGCCCAAATCAATTATAATTATTCAATTATTTAAAAAGTGGATACAGCAATCCAAAGAGAAATAAAGGAAAATAGAAGAATGGGAGGGGCAAAGCCTTTTATCATTCTCTGTGATATGAGTAACAGTACTGCTTACTCTATGAAAGAAGGTTTACTTAATTTTTCTAAAGCAAGCCAGAAAAATGTCCATAATGGTTCACACTAAAAGGCACGGTAGGACTGGAAATCACATGTGGTAAAAGTTTTTATTCTTTAATTTTTAAATTATTCATTCAAGTAATACTACTGAGTATCTACTTTGTACCAAGTACTCTTATAGAGACTAATATATATGTATCAGTAAATAAAACATGGAAGTGCTGGCTGAGCTTACATGCTGGTAGACAATGATAGAAGTAGATAGATTAACAAGTAAATACATTCTTTGTCAGATGATATTAAATACTGTGGAGAAAAAAGAAGTTGGTAATATATAGTCAGTAATATTGTAATCACTCTGTGTGGTGACAGATGGTAACTAGACTTTCAAGGAATTAAGAGGTGGAGATGGTTTACATGGAAACTGTGATGTGTAGATGACCACACCAAGAACATACCACCAGGAGCATAGTTTGGTGACATGAATAGGGAAGGCGCTGGACAAAGACCTGGGAGCAGCTAATTGAGGTGGTAGAAGAGAAACGCGCTACCACTTGAGAGCACCCTCAGTGAGGTCCCTCTTTCAGTTAGAAATGAAAAAGAAGCATTCACTACGGAGGTTCAGGATGTGTGGGGTTTTCTTTTTCTATTTTCTTTTTTTATTATTTGTATTGACTTTATTAGAGTGACATTGGCTAATAAAATCACACAGGTTTCAAGTGTACAGTTCTATAAAACACCATCTGCATATTCTATAGTATTTTCACCCCAAAGTCAAGTCTCCTTTCATCACCATTTATCCCCTTTACCTCTTCTACCTTCCCCCACTCCCTTACCCTCTGGCAATCACCATGCTGTTGTCTGTGTCTATGAGCTTTTTTTTTTCTGAATCCATTCACCATTTTCACCCAACCCTATCCCCTTGTCCCCTCTCTCTGTATCTATGAGTCTGTTTCTATTATGTTTGTTAGTTTATTTTACTCACTAGATCCCACATATAAGTGAAATCATATTTGTCTTTCTCTGACTGGCTGATTTCATTTGGCATGCTCTCCAGGCCCATTCATGCTGTAGCAAAGGGTAAGATTTCCTTGTGTGTGTGTTTTTTTTAATGGCCTAGCAGTGTGTGTGTGTGTGTGTGTGTTTTAAATGGCCTAGCAGTATTCCTTCGTATAAATGTACCACAGCCTTATCTTGACTAATGTAAATAATGCTGCAATGGACATAGAAAGTACATATTCTTTTGAATTAGTGTTTCAGGTTTCTTCAGATAAATTCCCAGAAATGGAATTTCTAGGTCTTAAGGCAGTTCCATTTTTACTTTTTGAAGTAACCCAATACTGCTTTCCACAGTGGCTGCACCAATCTGCATTCCTACCAACAGTTCTTGAGGGTTCCCTTTTCTCCACATTCTCCTCAACACTTGCTGTTTGTTGATTTATTGACCATAGCCATATTCTGACAAGTGTGAGGTGCTATCTCATTGTGATTTTAATTTGTATTTCTTTGAGGATTCCTGACATTGAGCATCTTTTCATATGTCTGTTTGTCACATGTATGTCCTCTTTGGAGAAGGTCTATTCATGTCTTTTACTCATTTTTTAATGGATCATTTGTTTTTGGTGTTGAGTTGTGTAAGTTTTTTTATTAATCTTGGATATAAATCCCTTGTTATGTTCTCCCATTCACTGGGCTGTCTTTTCATTTTGTTGGTGGTTTCCTTTGCTGTGCAAACTTTTTAGTTTAATCGAGTCCCATTTGTTTATGTTTTCTTTTGTTTCCCTTACCTGAGGAGAAATAGCAAAAAAGTATTGCTACAAGAAAAATCCGAGATTTAACTGCCTATGTTTTCTTCAGGATTTTTATGGTTTCAAGTTTTACATTTAAGTCTTTGATTCATTTTGAGTTTATTCTTGGTTATGTTGTAAGAAGGTGGTCTAGTTTCATTTTTATGCATGTATTTGTCCACTTTTCCCAACACTATTTACTGAATAGACTGTCTTTACCCCATTGAATATTCTTGCCTCTTTTGTCAAATATTAATTGACCATAAAGGCATGGGTTTATTTCTGGGCTCTTTATTCTGATCACTTGATCTATATGTTTGTTTTTATGCCAGCACCATGCTGTTTTGATTACTATAGACTGGTAGTACAGTTTGATATCAGGTAGCATGATTCCTCCAACTTTGTTCTTCTTTCTCAAGATTGCTGTGGCTATTCAGGGTATTTGTGATTTCATATAATTTTTGGAACTTACCCACTAACCTACAAAGATCCCAGGTATAAAATAGAGACTGTTCTCCAATATTTCAGATAAAAAGAACACTTTTTATATTTTTATTGTATGAAGCAATGCAATGTGCTGTAGGTGTTGAGTTTTTTTTGTTTTTGTTTTTTATTTTGGTTAGCTTATTAGGAATGCTTAACAAAATTGCTTCAAATGGTGACTATATATCTTGACATGTAGCTATAATTAGAGGCATAGAAAAGTCAACTGCAAACAGAATATTATTACAGAAGACAGACCACATGCAAAATTGATTATGTTGTTTATCCTGTGACTATCTGACCATGCAACAACCATGTGAAAGATTGATTTTAACCTCTATACCTTTACAATTATTACTCAGTGAAGCTTCAACTTTCATTAAAGATAAGAGCATTTGAAGAAAAAAGCAGTGTTGCCCCTTTCAGAAATTGTTAGATTTGCTTTCAATTATTTTATATTTTTATACTATTTAAAAATCAGACAACACTTCAAATACTTTTTATAATGTCACAAAATGGACAATGACATAAAAAGGGGTGTTCTACTATGTAGTTATGATTTCTAGCCCCGTAGATCCAGGACCATATATCCAATTTCTTACTTCTCCAAGTTATACTACAATTGGCCACTTATTAGCAATGTTTTCAAAATGAAACTATTATTTTCATTAACTCTTCTTTTTGTGTGGGATCTTTATTACTTCCCCAGACTTATTTTCTTTTCTTCCTGGAAATAGCAAGATTGCTTCTCTTAGCTTCATTTGCAGTTAGTTGCAGGTAGACCATGTGACTAAGTCCTATCCAATGGAAAATGGTGAAAATAAATATATTCCACTTCTAGGTTTGACATGTTTAAATTCCCCACCCCCCATCCTCAGCGCTCTCACTGTCTCACACTGTGAGCTAGATGCAGAGAACCCATCAAATGTCTCTAAGACCCTGAGGGATGAAGTAGCTACAAGATAAAAGGTGCCTGTTTCCGTGAATTACAGCATGTGAAGTCACCCACAAAACATCAGCATTGAGTGACAAACAAGTATGAGTGAAAAATAAACTTCATTACCATTAACCACTGGTATTTTTCCTTTGCTTTTTAGCAGCAGTTATCCTTTCCTGACTACTGGTATGTACTTTTATTTGACCTGACATTCCTTTTTCTGTGATGGCCAACAAAACATACCAGATACAGAAAGACTGAGAGTAGGAATAGATGCAATAACTATTTATAATCAGTTCTTTCCCAGTCATCCAATAAGACTTTTTAATTAAAAATAGAATGGTTACTAACTTTGGTCATGGCAATAAGGCTTAGGCTTGGCTCAGAATTGAAAATCTAGGTGCTTCAGTTTCATATAAATTATCTCCAGTTAAAAATATTAATCAGAAAGAAACATGATGATCAAGGTAGCCACAAACATAATTTGTCTGGAATATACTCAGTGGCTTTAAATGTCTATATTCTGAACAATACCATTTGTAGACATGACTTATAGTGCTAAATGTATATGTTGACATTGAGGGCTGGAGGGATTAATATTCAAAATTCCTCTTTAGCCTGGCAAGTGTGGCTCTGTGGTTGAGCATTGACCTATGAACCAGGAGGTCAGGGTCAATTCCCAGTAAGGGCACATGCCTGAGTTGTGGGTTCGATCTGCAGTGGGGGGCATGCAGGAGGCAGCCGATCAATGATTCTCTTTCATAATTGATGTTTCTATCTCTCTCCTCTCTCTTCCTCTCTGAAATTATATATATATATAATTTTTCTTTAAATAGCATTACAGAGCCATGACACAGTTGGGTATTACAATGGCAATCACACTGTACTCTGTACTCCTTAAGCTACCAAATACACCGATTCTAATAAGGCACTATTATGACACAACCAGAACGGAGGAATTCTAAGCTCATTAACTTCTAGAAGGATGGTATTTGTTTTCACTTTACCAAATCAAGAAGCGATCAACCTTGAAATGTTTCTTTTGCAAAAGACTGGGCATTGTTTTGACCTACTTTGGCAACTCAGATGCCCTTATGCGAATGTCCCTGTGGAACTGGAAAATACATTGAGCACATTGTAAAAATAAGAGGAAAATCTCAAGAAAATTAACATTTTCTAGCTATTAGATACGGTCATTAGCAATATTTAGAAATATTCTGACAGCTTTCACTACGATTTCTTCTTCTTTTGTTTTTAAAAAAATTCTACTCTAAAGAAATACATTCAGCTAGGTTATAATTAATCTGGCTGTCAAAAGTGATTATGTCCCATCAGCTGCTTAGCATCCTCAGGTAGACAAAGAGTAGCAGCAGTATTGTTTTCTGTCTTATCAGGTCAAAGCAGTGGCAACTTTAATTAGAGTTATTGTTAAGACACTGCTTAGAATATTTAACAGTAAATTGTCATATGTATGCTCCTACACCTTTTAGTTTAACCTTATTGAGGGAAGGGGAAATTTTGATTTACTAATTGGCAAGACTCCTCTTATAATATGTGTCCTACCAACACCCCTTCTTGTATTTAATAACCAATGATATCAGCTGGCCTACTAATTCCACCAAAATGTTAACAATCTAATTAGTTTATTTTTACTATTTAATAATATATCAAAACATTAAGATCTCAAAGCATAAAAGCCATGAAAATCAGAGCTAAATATTTGTGGAATGGATTTTTTCTACATAAATTACCATAGTATAGGGAAAAGATGCATTTTATTTAAAATGCCAAATAATTGATTATAAACTTGCAGGAACATTTATTTTTTAAATTAGCTATGAACATAGACTCTGTTGTAATTTCTCTATATATTTTTAAAGTATGGTGCACAACTCACAACAAGCAAGGTATTTTATGTGCAATAAATGTTGTTTTAATTGAGAAAATTATAGATAAGTCTGTAGTAATTTTAAATAGAATCACCTCTCAAGATTTTATACATTAATTGTCCCTGTAAAGTTTTTGCTTAGAGAAAATATTCAGAGTAAAATAAGAAGCTTGTCTTAATAGAGATAAATCCAGTTAATGAAAATAAAAACGAATTATTTTGTCTTTTTTTTAGCAAGCGTATTGTTTAAAAATGAAGAACATTTGTTTTTAATCTGGCTGCTAACTTATAGACTTTACTTATGCTAATTTTCCAGGAAATTATGTTCACTTCTTTAAGAAAACATTTCTTGTTACATACTGACTTCCAGGTCATGGCATATGCAACTTAAGATAATAAGACTAGCAATTACTTTTCTATTTTGACACACTAGTGCAAGAACGTTATGTGACATTTAATGAAGTAGGCCATTGCTGCCTTTAGGATGTACTCAGGCAGTCCTTGACTTAGATGGCTTAGCTGTCCATTACACACAAATAATTGACCAAGAATGACCAGTGCCTTCTGGAAATCTGCCCCCCTCCCCCAACAACCCTTTTCCCCATTATTTCTGCTTACTTTTTCTGCAAAACAATGCCTGGAGTGATCTATCTCCTCTTTTCCAACGAGAACTCTTTCCTGGAACTTTTCTTCATCAGACTTACAAGAAGAGTTCATGATCATGGACTGGGCTGACTGTCAGAGGCAAGATAACGTACAAAAAGGAGATAAGCTGCAACTCCATTAATTTCCACCGATTTTCTCCAGCCCCACCTGAGATCTCAGCCTCCTGAGAACACCATGCTAGCTCCTCAGGACATCCAATTTATGTTGAATATTTATCTTCATAGGTATTTCAAGAATATTCATTACACCCTTTCTCTTTACTCCAGAATTCCAAATCCTACTCCATGTCTTATGAAGAAATATATTTAAGATAACATAAAATGTTAAAGAAAAGAGAGGGAGAGAGGGAATGGAGAGAGAGAGAGAGAGAGAGAGAGAGAGAGAGAGAGAGAGAGATGCAATTTTAGTCTGTCAATGAGAAACACTTCCAAAGTCAATAGACAAGCAAAGTTAGGCCTTTCATGTGGCATTCGATAAGAAGAAAATAGCAATACTAACTGACCTGATAGAGTTGGAAGAATTTGGGGAATGAGGTTATGGCCCTCACTGCTCCTTCTCTACCAGTCCAAGATCCTGGAGTCTACCCCTCATTGTTCAGCATTTTCCTAGAGTCTTCTCCGTGTCTTATAGCTAACCTCTTATATATGTATTAGACCATTGGCACCAAGATGGTTATTCTTCCTGACTTTGAGTGAGGAGAGAGGTGGGGGGAAAGGGAGAGCCCTTGATTCATTGGAAGTGCACAAATTGTTTTCCTTGTGCTCAGGGTCTATAGTGTTATGTGAGCAGTGCTGAACTTCAGGCATTTAGGAAGATAAATAGGTTTCTGTGAGCTCGTGTAAGAACATAACCAAGACAGATAAACTATTCCTCCAGGCAAAATGCATTTTGAATTTCAAGCACTTAAGTTACCTATAAACTTTTGGAACAGTTTATGGTTATAACTCAAATGCTGTTTTTGATTCCTCCAAAGAAATACAGCAACAAGTTTAGTGAGTTCCTCTGAAGCTCAAACTCCTCATCTTTGAGAACGTTTTGCCTGGTGGTAGAGATTCTTGGGAAGAGAAGCAAAAGCAACATACGTCCCATTTAGAATTTTGCTTCTATTTTGCCCCTATTCTCAATGTGGAATTTTTCACCCTTTCTTTGTGTGATACCCCTTCTTAAGTTTAGTTCCTGGTCACATTTTTATGACCAGGGGGACAGGCAATTTGTTGAAAAGCAGTATGAGTAAGCTGGAGTTTGTAAGCTTAAGTCCTTTGAGCAAGCAAAAGGATTTTTGCTATTAAACTTTTTGAAAAGCAGTAGCTTAAAGTATTATGCCTCATAATGGAATATACATTTAAACCGAGATCCCAAGGAGCAAAACCATAAATCCAGAGGAATGAAGCCTTCTTTCAGGTTACTAGGAGGTACTTGGAGGAGATCTACAGAAAACCACTTCAGAAGGTAAGAGAACCAAAATTAATGTTGAATGCATTTGCAAAAGTGATCAGGACTCTACACATATGAGACTGATTTCCTTATTTTTAAGTGAATACCACATTAAGTGTGAGAAATATAATGATGACTAAGATATAGGTCCTGGCCTGAAAGAATGTAGAGTCTATAGAAGAACACAGTATGATAGTGCGAAGGCCTAAACATAAGGGAAGATAAGAGATCAGAAAACTCTAATTTAGTTTGTGAAGGTTCAGATAGGAGGGAAGAGTAAAGGAATGGGTCCTAGAAATTTCACAAAAGAAAGGTTTGTCTCTCCAGGCTAATCTACAGCAAAGCAGAAAAAAGTGACTTACTTGACACGGCAGTATTGCACTTCTAAGTCTTCTCATAAATATCACTCTTTCTATTTAGACTTTCAAGGCAATGTCTCTTTAATAAATACTGGCAAATTTATATTTTAAAGCCTTTGTATCATCAATGAGCTGTCATCTGAGCCAGAAGATACATCCCAGGAAGAGAAAAAATATCCCATGTGAGAGTGACAGGCTGAAGTCCTTCAATAGCTCTGGCTAATGCAGTAGCGATGGCACAGGTCTCCCCAGAAGGTCCTGTTGACTTGAGCTCTTTGCAGAGAGGTTGGTGGCCACAGTTCTCAGCCATGGAAACATTAAAAAGATTAAAATGGTTTGTTTCTCCAATGAGACTACTACAAACAGCATTCACTCCCCTGGCAAGGCAAGGTAAATGGAGTCGTTTGGTTCTCAGCAAGACAACACAGCTCTCACAAGCTTTCATTGGCACATTTTTATGAGCAACAAAAGGCTCCAGTGGCTGCAGGAGTTCCTCTTCCCAGAGGACTTGACAAGTGCTTCCCTTGCTTTTTTATCCTTCCCTAGGCACACTCAAGCTTTCAAGTTGCTGCCCACAGCTCACCCACCACTCTCCCTTTTGGTGGAGAAATGAGAGAAATGGACACAAGGAGTATTTTTTATTTTTACTCTTTGCATTCAGTGAGCACCCGGGCTAAATTTTTTCATGACTACTTTATTATAGGAATTTGGCTCCATGGCAGCTCTACTTTCTGTGGCTGAAATCTGTCCTTGACCTCCAGTGTCCTCCGCATGGTTCTCTTAGGTGCTTGGAATATAGCCACGAGCAAGACAGGGCTCCTGTCTTCTAGGGGGTTATGCTCAAGTCTAGAAGGAAGTATAAAATAATCCTATATAATAAAACCCTAATATGCTAATTGACCAAACAGCAGAACAAGTCGCTATGATGTGCACTGACCACCAGGGGGCAGATGCTCAAGGCAGGAGCTGCCCTCTGGTGGTCAGTGCGCTCCCACAGGGGGAGCGCCGCTCAGCCAGAAGCCGGGCTCATGGCTGGTGAGCGCAGCGGCAGGGAGCGGGCCTAAGCCAGCAGGCGGACATCCCCCAAGGGGTTCTGGACTGTGAGAGGGCGCAGGCTGGGCTGAGGGACCCTCCCCCAGCGCACAAATGTTGTGCACTGGGCCTCTAGTCAATTATAAGATTCTTTGAAAAAGGAAATGAGAGAAGATAGAGACATTATAAGCCTTCTACACTTCATCCCACTTGTCACTTTTACTCTGTGAAATTATACTTCCTTATAAAGACACTAGTGGCCTTGTGCACAAAAATTCATGCACTGGATGGGGGTCCTTCAGCCCAGCCTGTGCCCTCTCGCAGTCTGGGAGCCTTCAGGGGACATCTGACTGATGGCAGGAGGCAACTGGCAAGCCCATCAGGGGACGGCGCAGGCGAGCGGCTGGCCCTGCCCCCCACCTCAATCCCCCCTCTGCCACAGCTGGTTGCCGCTGCCCCCCCCATCGCTGTCTCCTCCCTCTGCCCACTGGCACACACCTTGGCTGCCAGCCCCACTCCCCGCTGACCAGTCGTTCTGCCATTCAGTCAATTTCCATATTACACTTTTATTATATAGGATAACGTATAAGCCACTCTACTTTCTGGGGAATTGAATTTTAAAAAAGGCCCTCAAAATGGGATATTGGGATGGATTTCTCCTGTTCTGATGGATATTAGGGCACCATGATTAGTGGGGCAGTGGTAACATTTGGCATATGGTGGCATCACAACCTATGGCTGATGGAAATGAAATTAAAGAAAAAAGTCAAGCCTTGGGATATGTGGCAGCTGTATCACTTATAGCCTTGGGCAGGGAGCCTTTAAGGGGTTTGAAATGGACTGGTTTATTTTAACTGCAATGGAAGCATTGTAAGAGGAAAATTATAAGCTAAGGGCATCTCATTGCAACTTAGGAAAATTATAAAGGACCACTTTTGCAGATTTTGCAAAATGTAAGGCAGCTGTCATTGTCTGCAGTTGCTTGCTCTAAGGTATCAGATCTACAAAAGTATTGTCCTTGGGACACCAAGTGACAGTGAGATTGAAGGAACTCATCCCAAGCTGGGAATTATGAAATCCACAAAACAATACGGTTAAGTGTGCACAGTGGTGACTCACAGTGCAGTAAAATTATAGATTTGGGATTTGGTCAAAATGGGTCTGGAAGGTCAAAGTGCACTGTATAACCAGCAAGACAGGTAACTTGTCAAGCATTTCTATTACACTGATGACTCTCCTTCAACTCATACCTGGAGCTAGTGGAGGTAAGGGTTCCTTCCAGCCAAATAATAAGGAAAAAACATGGGCCTGGGTCGCAGGCTACATTTGGTTAAAGGTTGATGCTAGCCAAAAATGAACACCTGATGCATCATAGACTTGAAGTACCATGGTGATGGGAGATGCAGTGGTCATTGTTCCCAATTGTGTACTTGATTGTCTAATTTGTACCGGAGGAAAAGTGACCTGAGGTGGTCATCTCATTGTTGGCACAAGGCTTCTGGGCATGCACACACATTGATGCAATAAACCAACAGCAAGAGCTCATTTTTTTCACTTTCCAGCAACTGAGACTGACACAAAGCTCTATAACTTGAGAAAAATAGCCAGCAACCTGGTGAAAGGTAGATTAGACCAAACATTTTACACTCCAGAAGAAACAGAGATTTGTCTTTACTAAAATTAACACTTATTTCATCTTTGTGTTGACTTCTCTTACCATCGTGCTCATGCCAAGAATAATATCTGGAGGTTCCAATGTCTTCATCACCAATTAAAAGGGAACATTGCACCAATAAGGTGTAGTCAAATGTAATTTAATTATATTATCCATATGTGGTTACTGTGTCTTAATGTCTTGGTAACTTATTTGACTCTGCTGGTGTCTGATCTTACCTTGTGCCTATGCTGCGGAGTTGGGCAATCACTCCATTTCGCTCTTGGCATATGCAGGTGTGCTGTTCAGAATGATTCCATCTCCTTGGCTGTTACTTGTGTTTCCCAACACATGTGACATTCTAATGTTGCTTCATAAGACCTCACCCCTGGGGCTTATTTTAGCCCTGTGCTGTTTTTCTCTGTTGATGATTACAAACTAACAATTAAGACATTCCAAATAATGTTATAAATATATTAAATATTCTGCTTCCACTTTGAAAATAAAATATAGAAAGTTTCCTCATCTATGAAATGAAGATACTGTTTATTGTCACATATATTAAATGAGATAAGTCAATACATTTGATGTTCTCAGAATACTGTGTGGCATACATTAAGCCTTTGTAACAATTTTTATTATTATTCATATGTATATCATTCATAAGGAACTTGAAATATGAATAGTTGTATATATAAAAGAAAAAGTAAATCAACATCAATGCACTTCAACTTCAATTTATCTACTGAGATGGAGATATTGTAACCACTAGTAGGTAGGTAGGTAGGTAGGTAGGTAAATAGATATATACATGTCTAACCTTCTATTGAACTGTAACGAACCTTAACGTTAGAACTTTAACTGCTGCTACAATTTTTTTTGGATACCCCATAGAAATGAATCATAATGCAGCTGAACATGTGGTAAGATGTCAGCCTCAGTATGATTCCTAATCAGATGAAATAACTCCTAGTTTTCCTGCCAGGAAGAGTCCTTACCTTTTTAAGCACACCACTTAATCATCTGGGTACAGGTTATAGATCACTTTTCTTCCATGTAAGTAGGAGACTTCCAAGTTGAAAAAGGAACCACTCTATACATGTTTTATGGCTTAACATTATCATATACCAAAGGACATATTTTGCTCTTAACTCTTTCTAATTGATAGGTGCATGCAGAAAGGTATTAAATCTTTTAATATCCTAGAGCCGCGGTCGGCAAACTGCGGCTCACGAGCCACATGCGGCTCTTTGGCCCCCTGAGTGTGGCTCTTTCTAAGCCGTAGGAGTACCCTAATTAAGTTAATAACAATGTACCTACCTATATAGTTTAAGTTTAAAAAATTTGGCTCTCAAAAGAAATTTCAATCATTGTACTGTTGATATTTGGCTCTGTTGACTAATGAGTTTGCCGACCACTGTCCTAGAGTATTCTTAAATTTGTCATGCTTTCAAGCCTTTACATATACCCCCTTCCTGTAATATTTTAAACTGTTTTTTCAAGACTCAGCTCAAATGCTGCTTCCCTGTGAATGTAAATCCAAATTAGTGGATGAAAATAAAAATCTTTGAAAAAATCTTGTACCCCCAACTTCTGAGCTCTCTATTCTTCAATCCCCTCCAATTATGTACTTGATTGTCTACTTTGTACAGAAAGAAAAGTGACCTCAGGTGGTCATCATCAGATCTCTATACAAATATTCTTCTCCAGACACAATTGGTAATTTCCTGTGGCTGCTGCAACAAATTACCATAAACTAGGTGGATTAAAACAATAGAAATGTGTTCTCTCATAGTTGTGGAGGCCATGAAATTTCAAAATAGGTTTCCCTGGGCTAAATCAAGGTTTGGGCAGGGTCACACTCCCACTGAAGACTTTCGAGGGGAATTGTTCCCTGCTTTTTTCACCTTCTGGTGGCTGCCAGCATTCCTTGACTTGTGGCCTCATCCTTCCCATATCAAAGCCAACATCTTCAAAAGTCTTTCTGCTCCATCTTCACATTGCCTTTTCCTCTGTGTGTCTCCAATTTTCTGCTTTCCTGAGGATATTTGTGAATAAATGTAGAGCTCACCCAGATAATCAGGACAGTCTTGCATCTCAGAAACCTTAATCACATCCGCAAAGTCCTTGCCAGGTAAAATAACATTTACAAATTCAAATGATTAGGAATTATTGTCTATGTGAATTCAGCCTACTACAATATTTTAAAATATTAGGATGTGGATTACCACCTGTGCTTGCTGACACTCCATATGCCTTTTCATTGTTTTAGTCTAATGCAAAAGAGAGAGAGAGAGAGAAATTAAAGCTTTCAAGGATACTGTAGATTTTACTTGTTAATCTTGTTTTATTTTTGTTCACCACATTATAAGGTCAAATACATAAAATCAGAAATTTTTGTTTATTTTTAAACTATAGAAGTATACTTCCCATTTAATAGTTTCTCAAAAAATTTGTTGGGGAATAAAGAAAGGAAAGAAGAAATAAATACATGACTATGTTATGAAATTTATTGATTGATTTTTAGTTACAGAGCAAAGAAAAAAATCCTCTAAGTAAATATCCAAGAGTAAATTTTCTAGCTCTAAAATTGTTCAAAAAGATCTTGTACAATTCTCTTTTGGAAATTTTCTCTAGGTATTTGTATGCTCAAGGATGGTTCAATACGGTATGCATACCTTCCAAATCTAACTGAAGTATATTTGGGGTGGGCTGGAGACATCTTAAGTGTGGAGGAGCTAAATACCAAAGGTGTAGAGAGGTGGCTCTACACTGCATAAGGCATGGACTATGGTTGCAACCGATGCAATTTTCTTTCAGGAAAGAACTTGCCATTCAGCTTCAAGGAGTGCTATTGCCTGAAAGATTCTACCTGAAGAGCACTGAGGATGCATCTCGCGTTTGGAGCCAAGCCAATGACCAAGGGCATGTCCATTCCTGCCCAACATGGGTCTGACCTAAGGGAAAATCTTTGCCTTGAAGTTCCCAGTTGTGTTTGGAGATTATTCTCCCTTCTTAACCCTACTTCTTTCCTCCTTTTATGGTTTTCAATTGCATTCTGAAGAATTTCCCTATCAAATTCTTCCTTTACATTTCAAAAGTATTACCCCCAATGAACTGTTTTCACACCTGTCTTAGCATTTTCTTTCAATAGAATCCAGTGGCCATACCATACAATTTATCAAATTTGGTCACATTATAGATATATTTGATATATTTATTTAAAATAACCCGAATTTAAGGATAATATATCATCATAAAAAAACAAATACATACCAATATATTTAACTCAAAACTTTTTAAGGTTTCATTGTTGGAAATCAATTTTGTAATGAAATGAACTATTTAATATAACTACATAAGTGCTCACCTTAGCCTCTTTTATTCTCTGTGTTGTTATTGTTGCTATTTCATTGATTATTCAAAGGACTAAGAAATTTAGACATAATTAAGTTGAGTACTTAGAGTACTTAAAATTTCTGGCACTAAACTTGGAGCAGTGTGGTGTTAATGTAGAAACAAAATAAATCATCTACCTTTAGCTTAAAATGTAACAACAACAACAGTTCTCTAATAGTTCTAGATTTTACTTGGACTTGCCATAAATAATAAGCATAATAACTTTTCCCAGTATGGTTACACATTTCATGCTTGAATTTCACAATGAGAATGTAAGTAGTTATTTTTCTGATAAAGAGATTGTGTCTGAATTATATTAAAGCAACAGAGAATTAATAGGTAATAACAAACTGAGCATGTTTCTAAGAGAAAAGTCAGTTTTGGTGCCATTATATAAAATGAATACAAGCACAACTTTTGAGTCTCTTGATGCTTTACCACATTTATAGCACAGTCTACTGGACTTTGGCAAAGCTGTAGTGACCACAAACTGTTTCTTGAATCAAAGGTAATGAGCAGGCTTGAGTGCCAATTCTTGAACAATGAGTTTGGTTTTTAAGCATTTCTGGAAGAAATTTTCATCCTCCCCCCCCACCCCAGCTCTTGTTTCTCTGCAGCATTCACAGAATACAGATTTTGACCATCTGGGGTCCACACACAGAGCAGTGTGAAGCATGATATGCTTGCTTAAACAGATTTATCTCCTAGTGTAGGGATGATAATAATAAAAATATGTAACACAGACTGTTATGGGTTGAACTGTGTCACCTTAAAAGGGTGCGTTAATATTTTAACCCCCATAACAGACTAAGACCTTATTAGGATATAAGTTTTCTTTTACAAAAGTAATCAAGTTAAGGTGAAATCAGCAGGATAGGTTCTAATTTAATATGACTCGTGTCTTTATAAAAAAAAAAAGGTAAATTTGACCCAGGCCAGTTTGGCTGAGTGGACAGTGTCAGCCCATAGACTGAAGGATCCAGGGTTTGATTCCAGACTAGAGCATGTACCTTAGTTGCAAGCTCTATCCCCGCCTCAGTCAGGGTGCATGTGGGAGGCAAGCAATCAATGTGCCTCTCTCACATCGATGTCTCTCTCTCTCTGTCTCTCCCTATCCCATCCACTCTCTCTAGAAATCAATGGAAAAATATCGTCGGGTGAGGATTAACAAAAAATAAAATATACAAGGTAAATTTGGGCAGATGATGGGAAGACACAGAGAAAATGCCATCTACAAGCCTAGGAATGTGAATGCCTGAGACGACCAAAAGGTAGGCCAGAGACTTGGGACAGATTCTCCTCAGACTTCTCAGAAGGTGCCAATACTGATGACACCTTGAACTTCTAGCCTCCAGAACTCTGAGACAGCACATTTCTGTTGTTTATGTCACCCACCTTGTGGTTCTTTATCATGGCAATGCCAGGAAACTAATACACAGGCTACATTTAATTCCCTGTAAAACAGATGAACTTCACTTCAGAAACAACTGATTTTTGAAAGTCTTTTACTATAGTTCCCTTCAGTATGCATGATTTTGAATAAGACTACATTTCGATATTTGTCATGTACATTGACTTTCCTCATGAACTCTTAAAATCTCCCCACTCCTTGCTCTGGCTGGAGAGAGAGAGGAAGGGAGAGGGATAGAGAGAGAATCATCAATAAGAGAGAAACATTGGTTAGCTGCCTCCTGTACGGTTCCTACTGGGGATCAAGCCAGCAACCCTGTCATGTGGCCTGACCAGGAATCAAATCGGCAACCTCTTGGGTCATGAGCAACGCTTAACCGCTTAGCCACACAGGCCGGGAAATAAGAACATATTTTTAAAAATCTTCCCACTCCTCATAAAGAAATAAATGAAACAATGACTACATACCATTTGAATAGGAATATATTTTGGGGAAAATAACTAGTTAAGAAAAAGCAATGAATCAGAAGAGCTCTTGTCATAGACAGCCTCTGAGATGGCTTCCAATAACTCCCACCTCATAGTTCTCACACTTTTGTGCAGCCTCCTCCTATTCAGTCACTTGCCTCTAAAAAGTAGAATGGGGCAGGTTTGATGAAGCCTGTGATTTCCATTTTTGGTGCCCCTTGCTCTCTCCCTTTGTAGTACCACCCTGGGGAAGCTGGTATGTCCTAAAGAACCTTACAAAGAAGCTCATGAGTGATGGTAAAGAACGGAGGCCTTAGGCCAGTAGCCCATGAGAAATCGAATCCTGCCAACAACACATGTCCGAAAGCAGATCATTCAACTCATCAAGGCCTGAGGTAGCACTGCAACCCTGGCCCACACCCTGACAGCAACCTGATGAGAGACCTTGAACGCAGGGAGGCACTGCACTAAATACGACCCATATTTCTGACCCACAGATTATGAGATGATAAAATGGTCGTCGTTTTGTCTGCTAACTTTTAGGGTGATTTGTTACACAAGAGCATATAAATAATACGGAGCTATAATAGTTACTAAACGTTCTTCTCATTTTTATGATATTATATTTAAATCATTCATTACATCATTTTTGGATGTTAGAGAAAATTTGTGATGTATGAAATGTGTTAAAGATTGAGTTTCTAAAATGTTAACAGAGTTTTAGTCTGTGGTTTCACAACTCCTTCTGTCCAGTGAAATTTGCTTAGAAACAAATTTGCAAAGCCTTTAAGATAACCTACAAGCATATTATACTTTCTAATACTTGATTTGATTTTTCTCAGATGCTGAAAAGTTTCTTTCAGATTATTTTAGGTACTGAAAAGTTAGGTTGTTAACTTTTATTGTCCTAAATAAAAGTGATTGTTAAAGGAATTATATCATTTCCTAATACATGCTATTATGATATTAGTAACATTTCATTTGGTGAACAAAAATCTGTAACACTTTTAATAAGAAATTAGACACTTTTCTGAAGCAACTATTGAGCACCAAGAATGTGGCACTGGTAAATGAAAGACTTGTCCAAACAACAACAAAAAGTACTGTTTCTTTTATACATTTCCCTTTGGTATTCCTCAAAATTTATGAGTTTTAATGGATAGCAGATAAAATAAATATATTTGAATATTCAATCAAAACACTATATCAAATGTTATCATTTTCTCTTGTTTCTATAACACGTTACCACAAACTTAGTGGCTTACAAATACCACTTTATTCTCTTACAGCTCTGGAGGTCAAGAACACGACACAGGTCTCATAGCAAGAAAATCAAGGTCCTAGAGGTTTCAGGCGGACAATCCATTTCCTTGCCCTTTTGACGTGTAAGAGCTGCCTGCATTCCCTGCTTTGTGGCCCTGTTCCTCCATCTTCAAAGCTCACAATGCACAGGTCCACCTCTCTCTGATCCATTTTCTGTTGTCGCACCCACATCTGACCACAACTGGAGTTTACTGATTTTAATGACTCTTGTAATTGGAATGGGCCCACATGGATAATCCAGAGTCATTTCAGCGTTTTAAGGTCTGTAATCTTAATCACATCTACAAAGTACCTTTTGTCAGGCACAGTGACATGGCCAGATGTTCCAGGCACTAGAACCTTCATTCTGCCCACCATAGTAGAGTATAGTATCTGCTTAATAAATAGTCCTCCATGTCAACAATATAAATTGAACCATAACAAATATTAGTTTCCCTACAGAAGGGGGCTGGCTTTGAGGAGGAAACATCAGACACTTTATTATATATTTATTAAGTAAACCTTAGAAAGCACAGCTCTGATTACATCGAGGCTTTGCTGACAAACTATCCCTCTTTCTTTTATGTTCTAATCTACAGAGATGAAAGTACTTATTATTCTCTGGGCATAGTTTGAATGGTGCATAAATTTAAACTGTCTTTTCCCATCCAGATATATTTCACCATAATTTTGATAAAGATAATGTAAACCCCAAATCCATTCAAATCATTAAGCAAATCACCATGATAAAAACTTAATTTTTTGTTTATGAAAATATGTAACATATTTATACTTCTTTACGTAAATAATAGTATTACTTTTTAGATTTACTCTATTCAGAAGGAAATGAAATAACACTTAGAGACAATAGTGACTATTATTAAAATAAGTTTAATTATATATAGCTACAAAGATGTATAAAAGGATCATCAATAAAATATCTTCAAGCATAAAATTAAGACTAAATTTTTGACAAAATCGAGGGAACATAATAGTTAAAGGAGAAAAAAGAAAGAGATAACACTTTCAAATATTAATGGATACACTATTCATATTTCTGAAAGGATAGGGTAGGAATCAAATTACTCTGTCATTTATATTCTATTGGCTAGAGTAAAAGAATGATGTAATGTTTTATTTGAAGTGTCAATATTTACAAACAAAAAACATCATTTGAAAATTTATAAACATATAATAAAAAATATGAATGAAAGTTCAAAATGTTCAAGAAAGTTACAAATATTTTTGAGCTTTTCAAAAAAATTGAAGATTATTATTCTAAAGTGTAATTCAGACTTAAATTCAAGTCATTACACACCCCATCCCTTAGAGGTTTCCAGATAAAGTCCTCTAGGGTCTATTCTGCAACTGCAAATCAGTTGAAATCATATCTCCATCTACACTCAAAATAACAGAAGATCCATCAGGCCCAATTTTAACTTTTTCTTTTTGAGTAGTTCTAGCTATTTGTAAGGATAGATGTTTCATGAATTTTATTTTCTTAGAGTTCTTTGAAAGAAATATAATTAATTATTTATAATAGAATATAATTAAATTATACTATCTTGCATTCACCATAAGGATTCATTACACTTTGTCTACATCTATGATACATTATATCTTAGTAATTATTTTACTATACCCTGAAACCCTTTACTATTTTATAATCTTATTTACTGCTTAAACCACTAATCATTACTAATCATATTGTTACTATGTAATTATTATTCATAAGCTATTCTGAATTGTCCTAAAATAGACTAAAACAATAGAACAGAATGATGTAGTCTCTTAGAAAAATGACACAATAGTGAAATAAATTGTTATTAATTCAATGTTTTTAAGTATTCTTATTGCAGCTTTAAAGAAACTATAAAAGAAGACTGAAGGCACCATATTCATGTTCTGCTTCTCAGCTTTCACTGAAAGCAGTTCAAATTCACAATTTGTTATTTTCTGCTCTGAAGTGCAAAGCAAAGAAAATTGTCACAAGCCGAAACTGGTTTGGCTCAGTGGATAGAGGGTCGGCCTGTGGACTGAAAGGTCCCAGGTTCGATTCCGGTCAAGGGCATGTACCTTGGTTGCGAGCACATCCCCAGTAGGAGATGTGCAGGAGGCAGCTGATCGATGTTTCTCTCTCATCGATGTTTCTAACTCTCTGTCTCTCTCTCTCCCTTCCTCTCTGTAAAAAATCAATAAAATATATTTTTTTTTAAAAAAGAAAAAGAAAAATTGTCACAAGAAGACATTTCACTATATTTAAATGAATCAAAAGATGAGTTCAAACAGACAGATAGCACTGAATCTGGATGCTAAGGATGGTGAAATTGATTGTATAAGTGAAATTGCAGACTATATGCCTTTGGATGATGATATCCTACATAAATTTTCTCAAACTCAGTAATTGATGTGTAACTAATATATGTGTAAAATCAACAAAAAATAGGTCATACTCCCTCATAGTCATTCAACAAAAAGGACTTCATTATGCAGTATTTTGTGACAATTGTCTGTACCAACTCTTTTGTTAAAGGAAAGTGTGACTTTTGTGATAATGGGCCTATTTTAGCGCTTGACTACAGTTGTCGGTAGGTTGTGAAAACTACACATTTGAGCAAAGAGATCAAACAAAATACACACACACACACACACACACACACACAAATGAGAACAAGTAAAACAAAAAATCTGCCTAAGATCAGTTTACTCTACCAATGTCAATACCCTGTGAAAATATATCCACCTCCTTCCCAGGGAGTACTGGGAAGCAATCACAGCGTTCCTCCTTACACATTTCTCCCAAGCAATGCGCACCTACTTGCTTTGGTAAAATGGGCTCTGTTGGGAGCCATTATAAATCACATATACATCTCCAGCTTACAACAAGAGGTTTCTGGCTCCTCCAAGCCAACTCCCGATTTGGCCTGGAGTTAAAAGTTAACCTTGCAATTTAGCCTGGAGTTAAGAAATAACATACCCTCACCCTAAGCACAAAGCAAGCTACATCTCCGCTGATAAGCTGCGACATTCCAAAGTCTGTTACATCCTTAACGACTTCCTTTGCCCATCCTCTAGAAAAAGTATAAATACCACTCGCTGTAAAGAATAAAACTGAGGCTTGATCAGAACTTTGTCTTGCCTCCATTTCTTCGCGTCTCCTATCCTCTCATTCCTTTGCAGGATTTGGTGCGGTGTACCCACGAAGCGTGCCCTGCAGGTCGGGGCATAACTGGCGCCCACCGTGATCTCCGCTCTCCAATCCTCCTCAGGAACGTTCACTTTTTATGTCCGGCCGGACCTCCCTTTGGCGCCACTGGGATCGCCCTGTGAGTCAGCCTGCTTTTTTCCTGGTCGCCGCTCTGCTTACCCGCTTTGCGAGTCAGACCTGTTGCTTTGGTAAGTGAACGCATTCATTTTGGATAGGCATTCTCTTCCCTCAAGGTGTGAGGATTTAGGGTTAAAAAGAAAGATTTAAAAGGCTTCTTACAGGACTCAGGGAGTCCCTCAAGTAATGAGGATTTAGGGTTAAAAAGATTCAAAAGGCTTCTTACAGGACTCAGGGAGTCCCTCAAGGTGTGAGGATTTAGGGTTAAAAAGAAAGATTTAAAAGGCTTCTTTACTTTAGAACATCTTATGACAACCAAACTTTGGCTAAGATAACCTTGGGTGCTAGCCATGACTTTAGAAAGCGAAATAAGAAAAAATTTAAAATATCTTCTTCTATTAAGCATGACTTTGGGAACAAATACGCCATCTAAGTCATTTGCTAAAACTTCCCCCAAAGCAGGATACGTAGGGGAAAGGAAAAAGGAACACATGGCGATCCTATATGGACGCCTCCTCCCCAGTATTCAAATTTAAAATCTCCTTCTCGTAATTAAAAAAGTTTTACAAAATTTAGAAAATGCGTCTGGGAGTTCTGTTCACGTGTAAAGAGAAAAACTGGCTTGGAACTAAAAGCGCGCATCATCCGATTTTGGACATTTAGATAGAGTTTTGAGCTAAAAAATCTCTTTACAAATGTACAGAATAAAACCCAAGACTGATTATTTCCTAAGAAAAATGGCATATTTGAGCCAGGGGAGAAATGCAGGCTGGTTCTAGCAATAAGATTGGTATATTTCCATAATAAAGAGTGATTTTTGAAATGTTAATAAAGCCTGTTCCAAAGTTAATCTTAAAAGCCTCAAAGAAATTTAGTAAAATTGTCTGTTATAGAAAAGTTACCAAAATAACTGCTTAGATTTGAATCTCAAGAATTATTGATCTATATTAATTATAAAATCTAAGTAGCCCGGTAAAAAACCGGCCCTTTGTTAATTGAAAAGGCTGGCCAAAACATTTCTAATGAGAAAAGGGGCTAGTTGCTTCCCACCTGTAGCCAATATTGACTAGCAAGGGGCAGGAAGCAATGTATCTACAACCTTGTTTGTTGGCCTTCCCCAGAGGAAAAATTATGGTCGTTTTAAAATCAAAGGCTGGGGCCAGGCCTGCCTCGCCAGCCTCAAGTGTGGTTTTCCAAATCTGCTGTGAAATTTAAGACCTTGGAGTTTATACCTAGGTATCTTGAAGTGACATAATACTGAATTAAATAAGATCTAAGCGTACTTCGTACAAAATCTAAAGAACAGAATTAAATCTGTTGGTTGATTATGTCCTGCATTTTTTGAAGTTTATTCCTAAAAATGTCACTGATTGAGAAATGCTAAATATTTGACTTGCCAGCTAAAAAGTTCTAGTTAAATCAAATTGGGAAAAATTATAATTGTGGTAACTAAATGCCTAACGTAGAGAAATTTATTTTTAAGAAATAAAGTTAAAAGAATAAATGCTATTTCAAACTGACTTAAAATTGGCAAATTGGGTTAAATGGATATTCAGGGGAACTTAGTTGTCACCTATTAAAAGATAAACTTTT
Organism: Myotis lucifugus; assembly: GCF_000147115.1. Lineage (NCBI taxonomy): Eukaryota > Metazoa > Chordata > Mammalia > Chiroptera > Vespertilionidae > Myotis > Myotis lucifugus. The sequence continues at coordinate 894,597 of NW_005871257.1, forward strand.
ACAATTTTTATATAAGACCTCCATCATTATACCAAAAAATACTACGCAGGAACCAATTCCTGGAGCTTTAACTGTTTTTACTGATGGGTCATCAAATGAGAAAGCTGCCTATCATACTATAAATTCTGACAGAGTCAGGGAAGCCCTAGTTCAGAACCAAATTGAAGAATTCATTAGAAACATGTATCCTCCCCTCCACTATCACCCTTTAGCCTTACCTAAATCACGAGGAGTAGATCTAGACACCCAAACCTCTGATATCTTAGAAGCCACACTCCGTGCTTTAAATGCCTCCAATCCATCCCTTGCAGAAGACTGTTGGCTATGCATGACCCTAGGTACACCTATGCCCCTTGTCATTCCAGATGACATCAGTAACATCACTTCTAATAATAATTGTACCCTCAGTTTGCCCTTTAGAACTCAACCTGTTGCATTCAACTTTTCCTCATGTCTACAAAAACTCCCCCAGAATAATAGTTATGATCTAGATGTAGGCTTCGTTAGCTTTGTTAATTGCTCTCCCGTTCACAATCACAGTTCCTCCCTTTGCCCCGCTCCTAGGACGAGTGTTTGTATGTGGAGGTAATATGGCCTATACAGCTCTACCTTTAAACTGGACAGGATTATGTGTTCAGGCTACTATTCTCCCTGACATTGATATTATTCCAGGGGGAGAACCTGTCCCCCTACCCAGCCTTGATTACATTGCTGGACGCAGTAAGCGGGCTGTCCAATTTATTCCTTTACTTATAGGACTGGGAGTCTCTGGAGCTGTGGCCACTGGCACAGCTGGATTAGGAACCGCATTACATACCTATAATAAATTATCTAATCAGTTAATTGATGTTCAGGCTCTTTCAGGTACTATCAATGATCTCCAAGACCAAATTGACTCCCTAGCAGAAGTAGTTTTACAAAATAGAAGAGGATTAGATTTACTTATAGCAGAGCAGGGAGGAATATGTTTAGCCCTACAGGAACGCTGCTGTTTTTATGCCAACAAATCTGGAATCGTCTGAGACAAGATAAGAAAACTCCAGGAAGACCTGGTGAAAAGGCAAAGAAAGCTGTTCGAAAACCCCCTTTGGAGCGGACTCAATGGCCTACTCCCCTACCTGCTTCCTGCACTTGGCCCCCTTGAATTTTAACCTTTGGTCCATGGGCTTTTAAGAAACTGACGAGTTTTGTCAAACAGCAAATTGATAGCATCCTGGCCAAACCCATTCAGGTTCACTACCACCATTTAACTACTATAGACCGAGAATGTGATTGTGATTGCCAGAGCTCCCTCCCCACGGGGACAGCATAAAGCCAGAGGAATGCTTACCTACACTCTATATAGAGGTATGGTATGGGCACCGTCTGGGTGCAGGGCAAAGCACTGCAAGAGAAGGTCAAAACAGAAAATCAAAATTTTCTCGACCGCCTCTGGATTTCTCTGTGAGCACACCTGGTTTGCATAGAGGTTGGTATCCATACATATATAATTGTTGGCTCTGCCTCTCCTCCCCAAAAGATACCAAGAGCCCCCAGAGGTGAGATCTGCTGATCTCATGGGAGGAACCAGGTCACTACTCCCCCAGTCGGTTAATGCCCACCCTTAACTAAATGGTAAGGGAGGAATTGTTGGGAGCCATTATAAATCACATATACATCTCCAGCTTACAACAAGAGGTTTCTGGCTCCTCCAAGCCAACTCCCGATTTGGCCTGGAGTTAAAAGTTAACCTTGCGATTTAGCCTGGAGTTAAGAAATAACATACCCTCACCCTAAGCACAAAGCAAGCTACATCTCCGCTGATAAGCTGCGACATTCCAAAGTCTGTTACATCCTTAACGACTTCCTTTGCCCATCCTCTAGAAAAAGTATAAATACCACTCGCTGTAAAGAATAAAACTGAGGCTTGATCAGAACTTTGTCTTGCCTCCATTTCTTCGCGTCTCCTATCCTCTCATTCCTTTGCAGGATTTGGTGCGGTGTACCCACGAAGCGTGCCCTGCAGGTCGGGGCAGGGCTCCAGTCTTGATGCTATGATTTACAGAAGAAAAGAAATTCTACTTCATTTCCAAAACGAACACAAATAACCATCTTAGGTGCAAACATTACTAGTGCTATCTCCCTTTAAAAAATAAAGTTCTGATGCCCAAAGCAGCTTAGTAAAGAAAATTGGTGGAAGGAACAAGAAATAAGGCAGAGGCTAAAGAAGAAGAAATGAGGAAGGTAGAGAGGGAGGAACTAAATGATTTGATCCTTAATACCATCCCCACCTGTGCCCTGTCCTACGTAAGAGTGAACCAAATAGTTCACTTTTGAACTTCTCTGATCCACTTTTAAAAACCTGCTTGTTATGAGAGAGTAGACACCAATATTAAGAATCAAGATTCTTGGATTCCTAGCTCTACAGGAATGTGTCTGTTTGACCTTGGAACATGTCACTTTAATTCTTTAAGACTCATTTTATATTCCCGTTTTTTGGTTTACATAAATGCTGATAAAATTAATGTATGCTTACTCTGGAAAGTTCTGAAAATGAATAATGGAATAAAAAGAAAATATAAATCATCTACCCAGAGATAACCACCATTAATATTTTGATGTCTTGCCACCATTCTTTTCTTCTAATGAATGTGCCTATGTACATCCTTTCTTCCACTTAAACCTGTGAGCCTTTCCCATCTCTTAAATATTCTTTTAGAGTACGCTTTTATTGTATGAATAAATATGCCAACACATATTCTGCAGTGTATTTATCCTTTCTCATATTTTGGACATTTAGACGGCTTCCAAATTTACTATTATATGTAATCGTCAGATGAAAATCTCGATACATAAATCTTTGCGTTTATGACTACTTACTTAGGCTATATTCCATAAAAAGGGAATTACAGGGTCATAAAATGTGACCTTTCTGACAGACTCTTGATAGGAATTCCCAAATTGCCCGAGTCTGGGTTTATTGGTAAAATGAGAAACTTGCATTAGATGATTTCAAAGGTGCTTCTCTCAGCTGTAAAATTGTATGACGCTATATCTTTTAGCCAGATCACTATGGACTTCTTGTTAAGAAGCCTAAGATTCATTAATCATATAATGTACTCTGACAGTTAATAGTATTACCTCAAAAACAATATTGCCTCACAGTTTATCTAGATACTTTTATGCAGTGTACTGGGAGCACGATTTGTTAGTCTCCTAAAACCTTACTTTGAGCCAAGGATTCAGGTATAAGTGGTTTATTAGGAAAAGGTCCCCAGATAAAATTAGTAAGTGTGTGGGAGAAGCAAGATAGGGAATAGGGAAAAGCCAAAAAAAAAGTGTGTTTTTGCAGGTCAAATTCCAGGCTCAGTCTGCCCTCACAGTATCTGCTGGAGGGCTTCATAAATCTTGCTGTTTGTATTGCTTTCCCTTTCTCTCCAACTTCAGTTTAGTTCTGGCTCCAGCTGAGCTAGATATTCTTTTACTTCCTCAAATATGCTAAACTCTTTGCTGCCTCAGGCCCGTTGCATAAACTACCTCCCCTGTCTCTGAGGCCCTTCTACTCTGCAGGGCTAATCTCCTCATCTCTGATCTGTGCATTTAACTCTCTGCTTGAAGTAATAAAGACAGCAGTGCCGAATACCATTTGTCTGACCCTGAAGTAAGATCTTGTTTCCATCTTCTTTAGAGTTCAAATCTGGACCAAAATTAAAAGATTCTTTCTGCCTCGAGGCATGCAATGAAAAAAATCCCAGGCCAACCTGGTAGAGAATAACATAATTCAGGTTATAAATTTAAACATGGAGATAAGATTAATTGAAAGGCAGACACAAGGAAAGACTTAAGATAAAAATTGAGCCATGCATTTGGAACCTGATTGGAAATGTTAGGTGATAAATGCTCTTGGTCCAGGTCTAGTCACTCTTCTCATTTAAACTTGACACTTCAATTATATAATTATTATAAAAATCCGAATGGTATGGCTTTCATTTACTTAGTTCCATAATAGAAAAGAGAGAATAAAAGAGAAGGGCAGGGAAAAAGAGAGAGAGACTTATTTAATAGAGAGATAAGACTGTGATCCATCCACACTGGTCCCCTTTATGTTCAGATGGACCAATTCCTTTCCAGCTTCAGGCCTTTGGATGTGCTGTTCACAAATCCCGCATCAGTTACTCTGCTCCTGCATGATCACTTCCCTTTCAGCATCGGGGCCCCAGAAATCCCACTTCCACAACTGGGCCTTTTATGCAAAACCTATCAAAGTAGACCCCCCTCCCCTCCCTAGCTCCAAGTCCCTGTTACTTTATACATAAAAGTATAGTTTACTTAGAGCAATTATCGGATTCTGTAATGGTTTCTTGTGGGTTTTTTCCCCTTGGGTTTTTTGTTTGTTTGTTTTTGCTTATTTGTTCATTACCTATCCCATAGGTTTTCTCTTATGTTTTGAATGTAAAGATTTAGATTCTCACCTGGCCAGTCTTGCTCAGTGGTTGAGCACCAACCTATGAACCAAGAAGTCACAGTTCAATTCCCAGTCAGGGCATATGCCCAGGTTGCTGGCTCTATTCCCAGTTTGGAGCATGCAAGAGGCAGCCAATCAATGATTCTCTTTCATTATTGATGTTTTTATCTCTCTCTCCCTCTCCCTTCTTCTCTGAAATCAATGAAAATATATTTTAAAAAAAGATTTAGGTTCTTAGCACTGAGCATAGTATCTGAGATAGAAAGGTAAATAAAAAACTAGCTAGATAGATAGATGATAGATAAATAGATAGATAGATAGATAGAGAGATAGATAGAATCATAGATATAGGTACATACAGATATATAGATATGATATTCAATAATTATTGAATTAATACATTAAATCTATCATTTCTTTGCCCTTATATAGTCTTAAAGCAGAAATAATAAATTAAGACTGCTAGGTTCTTTATTTTATATAAATACAAAATACATTATTTTAGATCTATGGACTAGGCATCATCTTTGGCATAACATCAATGTAAAGCATCTAATCAGAAATATAAAATTTAATTTTTGGATTTATGTTATAAATTATTGCATCTAGAAAAATATCTATTTTTTCTGACATCTTTGTTATTTTTTGTATTTTCATTGAAGGTAATATATGAAAATTATAGGCTAAAAGAAAACTGAATCCATCTCAGGTCATGCCCTCATTACAGAGGCCAAGACTTCAACTGACAACTTCATGTTAGTATTCTGAGAAATTTCATAAGTAGGCAATGTCTGCCTATTGAGCTTATTGTTATCAACATCCCTAAACCTGATTACAAAAATAAGTGTAATATAGCTATTGATAATATACTTGTCAAAATTATACAAGTTTCTTGCTATGAAAACATACATAGATAAGAGAAAATGATTAAACACTATCCAAATATTACATTTCTATGAAACTCAAGATATTCCTTTCACTTAACCCATTAAATAGAACTTAGAGAATAATGCCTTCAATGATATGTGAAAATTGTTGAAAAGTGTGTTTTCTCAAAATTCTATTTTTAAATGTTCTGGTATTTATTTTCTTAAGGTTTTATGTCATTTTCATGATTTTATACAGATTAACCAGCTATTAAGAATTAATGATTCCTCAAAAAACTAAAAATGGAACTCCCATTTGACCCAGTGATCCCACTTCTAGAAATATATCTCAAGAAACTAGAAACACCAATTAGAAAGGATATACGCACCCCTATGTTCATAGCAGCAGAATTCACCATAGCTAAGATTTGGAAACAACCTAAGTGCCCATCAATAGATGAGTGGATTAAAAAACTGTGGTACACCTACACAATGGAATACTACGCGGCGGTAAAAAAGGAGTTGGAAAGCATTATGCTAAGTGAAATAAGCCAATCAGAGAAAGATAAATACCACATGATCTCACTCATTTGTGGAATATAAATACCACATGATCTCACTCATTTGTGGAATATAATGAACAACATAAACTGATGAACAAAAACAGATCCAGAGACAGAGAAGCATCAATCAGACCGTCAAACCTCAGAGGGAAGGTAGGGGAGGGTGGCGGTAAGGGGGAGAGATCAACCAAAGGACTTATATGCTAGCATATAGGCCTAACCAATGGACACAGACAACAGGGGGTGAGGGCATGAGTGGGAGGGGGGGATGAGGGGTAATGTGGGGATAAGGACACATATGTAATAACTTAATCAATTAAAAAATATCCAAACAGTATAGAAAAAAATTAAAAGAAAAAGAAAAACTGCTAGTTGGCTGACTCATGCTTCCTGCTTAGTGTTTTTAGACATTAGAAACATGGGTTTCTCTTGGGAAAGCACAGTTTCTAGTTCACCATGGGTTCTACACTCTCCAGTGTCCAATGTTATATTGAATTCCTCAGAATCACCTTCTCCCATTGGGTAAGTTAATTTTTAATACTCAAAAACTAAGCTAAGTTTAAAAAATTAAGAGATGTACTTATTGAGAAACTGAGAATTTTGTGCTGAAATGAAAGCAAGGAGGGGATCATGACTGACACTAATAGTGTCAGATTTTTCATAAATCCATTATATTGTTTTTATTAGTCTCTTATGTGAAAGAAGACAGAGTTCAGATGATCCTAATAACCATTCTAGAGTGATGACTCTAGATTTAGTGGTATAGCCTTGAAAACTCAAAACCTTAAATATTTCTTTTTTTTCTTTTTTAATCCACAACCAAAGATGTACTAATTGATTTTAGAGAAAGAGGAAGAGAGAGAGAAGAAACATCAATGCGAGAGGAAACATCAATTGGTTGCTTCCCATACATGCTCTGAGCATGTATCAAATCAGCAACCTAGGTATGTGCTCTTACCAGGAATGGAACCCACATTCATTTTACTTAAGCCACTAGGCTAGGGAACCACTTTAATTCCTTAATCTTTCCTTCAAGACAGTCTATTAGTGCCCTAACCGGTTTGGCTCAGTGGATAGAGCTGCGAACTGAAGGGTCCCAGTTTGGATTCCAGTCAAGGGCAAGTACCTTGGTTGCGGGCACATTCCCAGTAGGGGGTATGCAGGAAGTAGCTGATGGATGTTTCTCTCTCATCGATGTTTCTAACTCTCTATCTCTCTACCTTCTTCTCTATAAAAAATCAATAAAATATATATTTTTAAAAAATATAAAAAAAGAATTAATGAAAACTTGAACAATGTATGCTATAAATACACTTTCTATAGAAAATAATATGGGATTATATAATCTGTCCATATAACCTACATAGGGCTGCTATCATTGTCTTCTGTTTACTTTGTAATATAAAATATATATTACAGATTCCATTGAAAATTCTTAAGTAATTGTCTTTAAAATTAGCATTTTCTATAGATCATTAATTACCTCTGAAAATATTGTATCTATCAGTGAGAATTATTTCAATTGCAACTAACAGAAAATAAAGATTTAGCCAATTTAAACACACAATATGTATCTCACCTTAAAATAAATTCAGAGGTAAATTATTTTATAAGTTTACAAGTATTTTCAAGGACTTAGGTTCTGTATAATTGTCTTTATGTCAACTTCATATATTGACTTCATCCAAAAATGTGTTCCATTAATGGTTATGAAATGACACCATGGATTATGTGGTTCTGCTTGACTCAGGACCTCAAGCCAGCCATGGAAGAACTGCACACTCACATGGCATTGACTAAATCTGATCCCATACCCACTCCTAAACCTATCACTGGCAAGAGAATATGATTACGTGATTAGAATAGATTCATCAGCATTTGCCCTGGAAAGGATAGGGTCTCAATCCAGTGGGGTATAAGCTAAAAAAAAACCTTGGACTTTTATATAAAGAAATAATAGAGGAGATGGCTACTGGATAGGCAAGAATCTGTACCTACTTCAGTGAATACAGGGAATAACAAAAATAAATTTGATAAATCTCATATTCTAAAAATAAACAATGTAAGAATTTGCTCTAAGTTAGTGACATGGCTACTAAAATGAGATTTCACTGCGTTCCCATGCTCAGATTTCTGTTACTTTTCATCACTGGGACTTGCCCGCTGGCAACAGCATTATAAGCTGCACCCTGGAGAAGTCAAGAATTGCCTTCCCAGCATATATTTGAGTAGTTTTGTTATTCATATATTTTATTGATATTTATACTCGGTTCATTATAAAGTTTTATAGGTGAAAATATATGATTTACAGTATTTACTGTGGCTCCATAATAGTTTTATTATGCAGGCACAGTTGAGTTAATAAAAGTAGAGCGCCATCTCACCTTGAGAACCTCTTGCTATTGCTAAGTCTTTTATTACATTTTCTGTGACCATGGTAGTTAGCGTCTGTGACATGATTCTCCCAGTGGAACAAGATGCCGGGGCTTTGCAACTGAACGCAGATGAGATGATACAATTCTCTTCTCCCGCTGTTGGATGTAGTGGTTTCTGAGACCAGATTTGAAACATCAGGGGTTATTTTGCTGAATGTCACACATTGCACATTTGCCCAGCGACAATGAGAAGTCCTTTAACAATGAAGATATGCTTTGTTCCAATGACACTCTAGGAAATGAAATTCAAATTTTCTAGCAGGGAGCTGTACTTTTGGGGAGTCAGCTTCTTGCAAAATTTCTTGCATCACATAAAAAATGTCAACTGTGGATAAAACTGGAGAGTAGTCATTTATCATATTTCTCACTCTGCCAGTCTCCTAGTGGTTAACATAATCAAAAGCTTTTCACCTTAAATCTTTGTCCCCTTCTTGGTTGTCAATGTTTTGTTGCTAAGTTACCCTCAATAATCACCCAAAAAAATCTCTATGCAAGAGTATAGTTATTGCAATCTTTTATAGGTTCAGTTTCCTGTATTTTGCAAACCAATTTCATACAAACATAGGGAACCTGACACAAGACTCTTTCTGGAAACAACTATTCCCTAAATAGTACATATATTTCTAAAACATTTTATAGATTATAGTTTGAAAGCTATACATACCCTGACTACTCCAAGTAATAGACATTTCCCCTTTTTAGTAGCAAGATAAAATAGAGTATATTCCTTACCCACATTGTCTGAATTCTGAATCATCATACCTACATTGAACTTGTAACAAAGAAGTTCATCTCAGCTTTTATGATATAACAAAATATGCAAAAGAACATGACTTTCCCTCTATTCAGCTTTTTGGAAATGGCTAATAGTTATTTAGTTGATTTTCAATTTCTTTTTGCAACCATTTATTAAGCGCATACTCAAGATATCACATGGTTCTAGGTACTCTGGGAAGTACTGAAAGGAGTAATGACAAGAAGCTTGTCACCCAAGAAGAAAGATAAAAATTTGACACATACGATTGATGTAAGTCTACCAAGGCAGCATTTAATAAGTGACATATATTGTCTATGAGTCAAAGATTCATCTCTTCCACTTCCTAGATGAATAATTATATGAAACCCTTTGTCACTGTTTACTGGATCAAAGCGTGGGTTTGGTTAGCATTAGGCAAGGGAGTCTGACAAGTTGTGCTGAAACCTAGGAAATGAGGAGGTTAACATTGCCCCTTGAGAATTAAATCTTAGCAAAAACTCAAAGGGGGAGGAAATACCCTGGGGGTAGCACCCCATTGAATATTCTAATATATAACTGAAGCACTTATTTTATCAAAAGAAGAAATCATGGAGAAAGAGAGAGATACCTGAGTTCATTGCTTAATTTAGCCATCCACTGTGAGAGTGGATATATTAACCTTGAGAATTGAATATTTCTCATCTAATGCCCAGGTTATCACAAGGACAGAGCTGAATATAGATATTATTTCCCACTCATTGACAAGACAGTACATACTATCAGATGGCTATGGCCAACTAGCTTAATCTGATGCCATTAAACATTCAACACAAACAAAGCCTCCTTATTTTGAGTTTTTGCTTAATATATAGTTTTTAATTTCCATAAAATGTACTTTCTAGGAAGTGCTCATTATCCATTTTTTAATATTTTCTATCTCTATGTTCTTGAGTTTTTATATAAAATTAAAAAACATTGTTTCTAATTGATTATATGGGTGTTGCCCTTTGGTATTTGGTTGCACAAATATTCTGATCCATGTGACAGCATTTTCATTCTGCTGTCTATATAAGTCCCACTAAGCTTTTAGCTAAGTATGGTTCAACTACTTATGGCCAAATTGTTCCTGCCTCGTGACCAAATTTTGTCTTGATTTTTCAAGAACCATATTCCATCAGCCTTTCCTTGGACCAGACATTTACAGGTATACTTCACTTTCCATTGGTCTCCCCGGTTAGCAAGTCACTGAATTTCTGGTTATGTAGCTCTACCAGTTGTCACCTACATCAGTTACAAAAGGACGTATTTCACTGTTAACCTTAGTTTATCAGGTAAGTGACCTAGTTACATCAATAAAAATATTAAAGAAAATGTCTCCAGTACATTCTTGGCATAATATCGGCAAGTATGTCCTATTAAGATATGTACATACCATCATTTGTTGCAACATATTTATTACTTATTCCAGATGTGTACATAATTTATATTTATAATCACTGAGAATTTGATGAACTCAGAGGAAATTTAAGGTGTATTATTTGTGATGACTCTATTAAATAGAATATGAAGACAAAAACAAAATTAGTGGCTATTTTCTGCAGGGTTAATGCAATATTCTCAAGGAATTTTCTTTCTTTAATATCAGAAACAGAGGGAAGACATTGGATACTATAATGGATAATTAGAAATGGCAAGCTATATCTCAGATTAGTGACACAGTACAACCCTCCCTCCCTCAATATTACAAAAATAATAAAAGCCAACATAGGATAGAAGCAACATAGGACAGAGGAAGGAAAAAAATGTAAAACATATTTTATCATCAGATCAACCTACTTTAATACTTTATGTTGTCTGGAGCAACTTTAACTTCTTAAAGCTCATTTTTCTTACATGTTAAAGAAAAATGACAGCACCTGCTTGTTTTATTATCATGAAAATTAAATTGTGATATTTGCAAACTGCCTTGTAAAGTGTCTGGCATTTGGTAAAATTCACTCGATGATAAATATCAAATTATAAATACATAAATGATAATAACAACTCTCAATGGTGTAAATATTTATGCAAGAGGATGATTCCAATTCCTTACCAGATACTACTGACTGAGACACAGTGTTGAACTTTCCGGTGGTTGAAATGGAAAACTGTAGGGTGTTTGAGGGCTGTGGGCTGTTCAATTAATTAAACAAGGAGGCCATTAGATTGAAGTGGCCCCAAGGCTGAGTGGGCCACATAAGCAAACCACAACCAAGGCCTGCAAAGGCCTCAAGATTAAGAAATAAAAAACTAAGGAGGACCAATCACAAACCATAGTCAATCAAATCGTTTGCTAAGATTTAATTCCTTGCTTTGCTTCTGCATTGACTCCATGTAAGTCTTTCCCTAGCTTCTATCTGCAATCACACCTAACCATTTCTGATTTGGTGCTGCTCCATTCCAATCATCCTTTGATCAAATAAACCCTTAAAATTTTTGAATATGCCTTAGTTTATCTTTTAACAGGCCTGCTCAAGGAAAACGCAATGACCAGGAAAGACAATAGCACACATGAGCTTTATTGGGTGGCACTTGGCCTAGGTTGCATGAGAGGGGAGGTCCATCATAGTGTGACATTGTCCAGGGCTTAGGTGAGAGGCTACCAGCAAGAACAGCAAGAAAGAGAGAAAGGCAAGAGAAATCCCAAGGAAGAGGGTGCTTCCCAATATGGGACTAAGATCAAATATGTTTTAGAAATACAGTTTGTTCATCTGAATGACCAGATATATATTTATCAATCACAGTCCACCTTGGACTTTTAGCCTCTAGAACTGTGAGAAAATAAATTTCTGTGAGAGAAAAAATAAGCCATTCAGTCTATGGTATTTTGTTATGGGAGCCCTAGTTAACTATTAGTCTCCAAGGAAACTGATGGGTGAATAATCTTCCCATGTTTGATTGAATCAAAATCTTGTAATTTGAGGCAATTTGTAATATTGTTTTCTTGAACAGTGCATCCATGGTAGCCATGGTAGGTTTCTGAATGAACACACTCTCAAAAAATATTATAAAATAAAAACTATAAAGACATTCTGAAATAATGATTTCTCAAATTCATTATAATTGAAGACCAGTAGGGATTTAAATCTTACCATCACATTCATTATCAGTTCTTAGAATTTATAATTTAATGGCAACATGATCCTAGGAACTACTTTTTCAGAAATATTGTGGTCATTCTTTAGACAAGTATCTTGATTCAGATTATCCTAATATATAAAAAGCCAGGGACCATCACGACCGAAACAACTGGACAGATGACCAAACAGCAGGCTGCGTGGGGCAACAAGGCCAGCAGGGGGGGGTTCGTGAGGGATGACCAAACAACTCAACAAGCAGGCTGCGTGGGGTGACCAGGCCAGCAGGGGGGCAGTAAAAGGCAACCAGGCCAGTGAGGGGGGGCAGTTAGAGGTGACCAGGCTGGCAGGGGGCGGGCGCAGTTTGGGGCAACCAGGCTGGTGGGGAGAAGGTACAGTTGGGGGCAACCAGGCCGGCAGAGGGGGTAGTTGGGGGTGACCAGGATGGCAGGGGTGGCAGTAAGGGGCGACCAGGCCAGCAGGCAGGTGAGCAGTTAGGAGCCAGCAGTCCCAGATTGTGAGAGGGATGTCCGACTGCCAATTTAGGCCTGATCCCCGGGGTTGGGCCTAAACCAGCAGTTGGACATCCCCTGAGGGGTCCCGGATTGAAGAGGGTGCAGGCTGGGCCGAAGGGACCCCCCTGCATCCCATGCATGAATTTCGTGTACTGGGCCTTTAGTATATATATAAAATCTTAAAATTGTCCTTTCTTAACTTTCTTGGTGTCTGTATGAATTCTATAATGAGGTCATAAGGAAAAAGACTTGTCTCATTCTCAACTGTATTCCCAGAAATTGGAACTCAGTGTATCACATCAATAAATACTTATTTAAGAAATGAGTTATTATGAAAATTAATGTCTGATTCCATGAAAGTATTATTAAGGTCTTCCTTTCCCTTACATATCTAGTATTCACAATGATGTGTTCTTTAAAATAAATTTCCCTCTCATATGGGTGGCTCTCATTGTTATAAGAAACATGGTTTAGATAAGAAGGGATAAGTTCCAGATTTTGGAAGTAGATTAACACACAAACTACTAAGTTTGCAATAGGTCAACAGTGAAGGTTCAAATCTCAGAGAGCAAAACTTATGGAATCAAGTGAAGCTGGCAGACAGGTGAAAGTCACTGAGGAGATTGATCAGTATGGAAGTGAAATGCAGGCAGGTTCAAACAGACTAGTAACAACAGTAGCTAAAAATTATTGAACACTTTCTATTTTCCAAATATTGAAAATTTTAAGCCTGAGCTTTCTTTCTTTATATGTACTGTCCCATGACTCCCATTGGAGGGCTGGATGGAATGGGTCATGGAGAGAAGAGTTCAGGGTACGTATAATTCAAAGGAGGTAGGTCCCATAACTAGAAGCCAAGTTAGAGAAGATAAATATTTGTAGCCAACACATTGAGAGAGGAATTTCATTAGGAGCAGGTGCACAAGAGATAGAGGCAAGTAAACAATGACAAGGAAGCCAATCATACCAGGAGAAATTGGCAAAGAGAGGACAGAAAGTAGTCTTCACTCTCACATCCTTGAAGTGATACCACTTTTAGTGGAAGAAAGATGAAAATGGGGAGACTGTTTAAATGGGAAGACAGTCTGGTTAGCAAGTTTAAATTTGAATTAATCTAGTATAAATATTAGCTGAGACTAAACATGCAACAGAAACTACATTTTAAATTAGAATAACTGAATTACTTTTAATGGAATTAAATTAATATTCTCTGCAGGTAGGATCTGGACAGTATTTATAAACAGTTCTCCAGGTAATTCTATTGTGTACCTAGGTTGAAAACCAATGATTGATCCATAGCTTGGTCCCAGAAACAAGAAAAAATGTCAAAGATGACTCATCTAATTCTTCCTTAATTTCCTTCCATCCATCCTTCTCTTTTTTCTTCCTTCTTTTCTACCGTCCTTCCTTCTTTCCTTTCATCTTCTCTCTTTTCATATTCTTTATTAAGGTTTTATTTAGAGTGAAATGAATAACACAAGATTGCAGATTTTTCCAGACTCTTCAAACAAACATTCACTATGCCATTGATCTCAAAATGTTGGGAGTGGTGAGAAGCCAAGATTCACAAAAGTCTAATTACATCCTTTCTCTTCTTATCTGTATGGTTCTTCTGCTTATTTTCCGATTAAATGAGAACTTATCTTTAATCAAAATCTGAGTTCTCTCTACCTGTCATTTCTAGTCAATAACCATGAGTCCATGAGTTGAATCTTTGAATCTTTAGGCAGGATATCACTAGGCGAGGGGGGGGGGGGGAGACACACACACACAAATTGGAGTTCATAAAAACAAAACAAAACACATTTTTTATTTTTTCTCTCTCCAAAAGCCTTGGGAATATATATATACTAAAGGCCCAGTGCACAAAAATTTGTGCACTCGGGGAGGCAGGGGGAAGGGGGTCCCCCAGCCCGGCCTGTGCCCTCTTGCAGTCTGGGATCCCTCAGGAGATAACGACCTGCTGGCTTAGGCCTGCTCGCGGGTGGCAGAGGGCAGGCCCAATCCCTAAGTGCAGCCCCTGGTCAGGCTCAGAGCAGGGCCGATTGGGGAATGGGGCGCTGCCCCCTGTCACTCACAGAGCAGGGCCCATCAGGGGGGTTGGGGCTCCGTACCCTGTCACACACAGAGCAGGGCCCATCAGGGGAGTTGGGGCACCGCCCCCTGTCACACACAGAGCAGGGCGGATCAGGGGGTTGGGGCGCTGCACCCTGTCACACTCAGGGCAGGACCAATGGGGAGGTTATGGCTCTACCCTGTCACACACAGAGCAAGGCCCGTGGAGGGGGGTTGGGGCGCCACCCTCTATCACCCACAGAGCAGGGCAGATCAGGGGGTTGGGGCGCCACCACTGTCATACTCGGGGCAGGGCCGATGGAGAGGTTATGGCTCTACCCTGTCACACACAGAGCAGGGCCGATCAGGGGGTTGGGGAGCTTCCCTCCTGTCAAACACAGAGCCGCAGGCAATTAGGGGGTTGGGGAGCTCCCCCTATCAGCACAGAGCAGGGCTGATCCAGGGGGGTTGGGGTGCCTTCCCTGTCATGAAACAGAGCAGGGCAGATAGGGAGGTTTGTGGCCCCACCCCTGTCACACACAGAAGCCGCAGGCGATCAGGGGGTTTGGGCGCTGCCCCCTGTCACGCTGATCCCGGTGCCAGGAGCCTCGCTGCTCCGCTGATCCCGGTGCTGGGAGGCATATTACCCTTTCACTATATAGGATATAGGCCTGGTGCATGGGTGGGGGCTGGCTGGTTTGCCCTGAAGGGTGTCCTGGATCAGGGTGGGGGTCCCCACTGGGGTGCCTGGCTAGTCTGGCTGAGGGGCTGAGGGCTGTTTTCCGGCTGGTGAGTGACTAAAGCTTCCAACCGCTCCTTGTTTTTTTTTGTTTTTTGTTTTTTTTTTTTATTCTGGGCCAGCTTTAGCTCTGAGGCCTCGCTGCTGAAAACATCAATACAATGTTTCGGTCCGCCTGGCTTTCAGTCCGGCTGGTTTCTGGGGTTTTGTTTAGCTTCTTATTTGCAACATAGTACATAGTTGCTTAGAGTTGCAGCTGAGAGGCCGGCAAGTGAGGCGGGGAACGTTGGAGTCCGCAGCAAGCAAGCCTCCCTGCTCGTTTCAGTGCCTGGCTGCCGGCCGCCATCTTGGCTGACAGTTAATTTGCATATACTCACTGATTAGCCAATGGGAAGGGTTGCGGTCGTACGCTAATTACCATGTTTCTCTTTTATTAATGTAGTATATATATATATATATATATATATATATATATATATATAAAATCTTCTCAATATAGACTCAAAACAAATCAGCACTAAATCTCAAAGTTGATGGAGCAACTTATTCTGGATGGAATTACCTTGTCTTTGCCTGAGGTGATGAGCCCAGGGTTTAGCCCTAACAGTAGAAACTGCAAGAAAATATTATATATCATCAAATGAAATATAGATGAGGAAATTGATATTTAGAGCCATTTGGAAATGGAGTTAGAGTTGCCATCCCAGAGGAAAGGCATGGCACATCTTAGCCCTTGAACCTTTAGTCTATTTGAAATGGGCAGAATAACCTTCAGACTGGATCAAACAAACATTGTGTTCCAAACACTGTTTGTAAATCTAACAGGAAAGTAGGCATCCTGACTACAGGACTTAAAGTTAAGGACATTTTTTAGAATTAACAATGAGGAGGTAGGAGGAAGCTAGATAAATAGGGGTGGGACCACGGGAAAGGGAGTAGAACCAGGAACTCAACTAGATGGAGTTACTATGGCACAGCCAACTGGGCGATGAAGAAAGGGCACTCAAGAGAGAGGCATTAACTTTAAAATGTATGAATATTGCTAAGACAGGCAGCGTTCAGATAACCAATCACAAAGCAGTAAGGCATATAAGCCAATCCCAAGGATACTGCTAAAGCAGAATTCTTTGAAAAGACCAGTTAGGAGCTAACAAGACTACCCACCCCCTAAATTAAAAGGTGCATACTTCCTCTCCCTCTCTCTCTTCTTCCCAGCATGCAATGGGTTCTTGAAGTTCACTCCTGGGCGGGGGAGAACATCCCTGTGCTCATGTGGCTTATGGCCATGGGGGCCTCCACACCTGGACTATTAGACGTTAATTAGCTTGGATACTAAACTACTCCTGACTGTAACATGGAAAGGAAGCTCCAGACACTGCCGTCTCCTGGAACCCCAGCTGCATGTTTTCCAGGACTGGCTTCTCCCAATATACTTTGTTCTCGTTAATCGTTTCTATCTGTGACTTTGTTCTTTGATTTTCACTAGACAAGAACTCAGACTCAAACAACACCCACATTTTTTGGTATCAGCAGCATGATGTATAGCTAAAGAAAACCTTAGCTTATTGGGGCCAATAAATACTCCTTTTTTTCCCTTTTTATGTAATTATTTCCCTCCCCCTTCTCCTAGAAAAACCATTGCCTTTTACTCTATAATCAGAGCACTATTTGGGTTTCTGCCTGAACAGTCCTTCCCAGAATCGCAATTCTTTTTAATCTAAAATAAAAGCTTATTGCCTTTTCTTTAGCTTTTTTTGTTTGTTTGTTAAAATAAATCACATTAGTATTTTCCCAACATCATAGCACCATTATGTGATCTCTATGCCTTCATTTTCTTAAAAGCAAAAGATGGTCATAATAAGACCCATGGGATTGTTTTAAAGATTAAATAATGTAATTCATAACCAATGTTTAAAAATTAATCCACATAGGTAAGCTTGCAATAAATGGTATTTCACTATTATCATTATTATTATGTATACAATGAAAATTTAATACATGTTTATATATAAAAATCAATTTTACCACAGTCACTTAGAACACACAAAATCTCATGAATTTGTAAAATGTTATTTCCTAAGAATAATGAAAATACCTCATTGTTTTTCAATTTTTAGTGAATTTTTTGTCTTGTTTAATGTAGACTAATAACAAAGATACTAGTATTTGATCATCTTCCAGTAGTATATCTACATGTTTTTTGCATTAATATTATTTTTAAATAATAACTATTTTATATTATCTGAAATAATATTTAAAATACAGGTTGATTTTTCTCCTTCCTCTTATTTCTCTTCCTACCATGTGTTCCAAGTGGCTGCCACTAGGTTAATCAAGAGTCAGAAAAAAATCTCTATTGGACTATTTCTGTATAGTATATGAAAACTGTGCTGGAAGGAGATTTATGATTTAGAATATTCATTATCTGAAGCTCTGACTATTAACACTGTTTGGAAAACATAATCCTATTCAACTTTGAAACACTTGAAAGCTTATGTTAAATATATGTAAATTTATATCAAAATATTAATAAGTGTTAAAAATTACATTGCATAATTAACTTAAAATTATCAGTCAATATTTGTCAAAAAATCAAATGTGTAATGCAACTGAATTAATATATAGGATAGATACTCCAAATAATCAAACCTTAACAACATATCTGTTAAAAGCATACTGTGTACTTATAATAATAGAGATTTTTGAAATATAAAGTAAACCATATTAATGATTAGTATAGAATATGGCTTCTCCTTTGAAATACATCCTTCCATGAACTAAAAATAATTGATACAATTATATTTTGAATGCTCAGATATTTGTTTATTTTTATTTATTTATATACTCAAATATATATACTAGAGGCCCAGTGCACAAAATTCGTGCATGGGTGGGGGGGGGGGGTGTCCCTCAGCCCGGCCTATACCCTCTCCAATTCGGGACCCCTCGGGGGATGTCCGACTGCCTGTGGGATCGGGCCTAAACTGGCAGTCGGACATCCCTCTTGCAATCCGGGACTGCTGGCTCCTATCTGCTCACCTGCCTGCCTGCCTGATCACCCCTAACCACTTTGCCTGCCTGCCTGCCTGATCGCCCCTAACCACCTCTGCCTGCCTGTCTTTTTGCTCCTAACTGCTCCCCTGCCAGCCTGATTGCCCCTAATCACCTCTGCCTCAGCCCCTGCCACTGCAGCTTTTTCCCGAAGGACGTCTGGAAGGACATCCGGAAGACATCTGGTCTATCCTGTCTAATTAGCATATTACCCTTTTATTAGTATAGATTTTTTAAATTTTTTAATTTTCATTTTTATATTTCTTATTGTTGATAATATTACAGATATCTCCCACCCCCCCTCCTCCTGGCTATATATTTTCAAATTAAATTTATTGGGGTGATATTGGTCAACATGAACATATATGTTGCAGGTGTGGGTTTCTATGTTACAAGATCTGTATATTGTACATGTGCCCACCACCCTCAAGTATTTTATTTACTCATTTATAGTATCCTCTATGTCTGAGTTTTAGCTAATATTGCTTTAAAAATAAAACTGTCAATTAAAGTATAGAAAATTATACTATACAGTAGTTGCACTCCTAACCAGAAAAATATTTCTGTGCTATGAGGCTGGTGTAGCCAAAATATTTTCTACTTACTGAACAGCTGTGCGCTCTCTCACCTTTCCCAGTCTAGTTGTAGCTACTTCAGACTATGTAATAGTTCTAGACAATAAAACGAGAACAGAAATCATACTTCAGAATCTTCCTCTGCTGCCACAGTAATCAGAAGAATTTGCTCTGGATGAACAAAACACAGGATCATAGAAGTGCCTGCACCAGTAGCCAAATCTATCCTGGCTAATGCAGATAGGGCCATTGGGTTACCTTCAATAATACCTACAGATAATTATCCAGTAGTTCTCTCTTATCCATGAGTGATGCCTAAAACTACAGACACTATCAAACCCTACATATATTTTTCCTATACACACACACACATAAAATAAAGTTTAATTTATAAATTACTCACAGTACGAGATTAACAACAATAATACAACATAATGATTTATATCAATACTAGAGGCCCAGTGCACGAATTCTTGCACATTGAAAGGAACTGTGGGCCATGACGCTGTGGTGGGCACAGGAGCGGGTATCAGCCCATCCTCCATGCCCCCACCCAGCCACTCCCGCCGTAGTAGCCCCCTAGTCCCCTCTCTGCTGGCAGCCCTGCTCCTATCATCACTGCTCCCATGTGCTGACGGCGCCGACCCCACTCGCACCCACTGATGGCGTGGAGCAATTGGGGCCGGAGCCAGCAGCGAGTGCAAGCGGTGCCAGTGCTGTCAGTGGGTTTGAGGAGCAGCTGCTGCCCCAATTGCCCCTCAGGAACAGAGGGAGGTGGAAAAGCCCTCAGGGGTGATCAGCGCCAGCAGCCGCCACTCATACCTGCTGATGGTGCCGAGCGATTGGGACCAGCACCAGGTGCTGGCAGTGGGTGCAAGCAATGGCTCCAGCACTGGCAGAGGGTGTGAGTGGGACTGTCACTGGCAGTGGATGCGAGAGACAGCTGCCAGCCCCGAACTCCCCTCAGGAGCAGGGGGAGGAGGAGAAGCACTAAAGGGCGATTGGGGCCAGCAGCTGCTGCTCACACTCACTGATGGCACTGAGCAATTGGGGCCAGCACCAGGCACCTGCAGAGGGTGCAAGCCGCGGCTCCAGGCCTGGCAGTGGATGAGAGCGGGGCCTGTGCCAGCAGCATGTGCGAGTGCTGGGCAGGACCACGGTTTGGGGAAGCAAAGAAATTTCAATAACCACCAGAGGCTCACCCTGAGGATAGCGACCAGAACCCTGCCTTGGTCTGGTTCCCCCATTCACCTGCTCCACTATCCTGCCACAGCCAACGCCTGCCATGTTCAGCGCTTTGCTGCCTGCTGCCATTGTCCGCCATGTTTCACACACGACCCATGGTGGTCACCACATGTAATAGCAACCAGTTGTTCAGTTGTTCTGCCGTTTGGTCTATTTGCATATTAGGGTTTTTTATATATATATAAATATAAATATTATAATAATACTTTTGTGAATGGCTTTGGGCCATCCTATATAATAAAAGCCTAATATGCTAAGTGTCTGGTCATCCAGGTGGCTGTTCAACCAATCAAAATGTAATATGCTAATGATATACTAAGGCCGCTCAACTGCTCACTATTATGTGCACTGACCACCAGAGGGAAGACAGTCAACCGGTCAACCAGTCGCTATGACATGCACTGACCACCAGGGGGCAGGCATTCCAACCGTAGGTTAGCTTGCTGCTGGAGTCCAGCTGATCAGGACTGAACAAGACAGGCTGGACATACCCTGAAGCCCTCCCGCAATCCCTCCCTGACTTGCCAGCCTCCCACATTCCTCCCCAGTCCTGATCATGCACCAGTGGGGTCCCTCAACCTGGCCTACACTCTCTTGCAATCCAGGACCCCTCGGGGTATGTCAGAGAGCTGGTTTCGCCCGACAATGGAACGACTGGTCGCTATGACATGCGCTGACCACAGGGGGCAGATGTTCTATGCAGGAGCTGCCCCCTGGTGGTCAGTGTGCTCCCACAGGGGGAGGGCCACTCAGCCAGAAGCAGGGCTCACAGCTGGCGAGCGCAGCGGTGGTGTCTGGAGCCTCTCCCACCTCCATGGCAGTGCTAAGCCGGCAGTCGGACATCCCCCAATGGCTCCTGGACTGCAAGAGGGCTCAGGGCGAGCTGAGGGACCCCATGAGTGCATGAACGTCGTGCACCGGGCCTCTAGTTATTAAATAAAATAAGGGTTACTTGAACATAAACAGTACAATATCATAACAGCAAATATCATAACAGAGACAGCTAGTATATTAATAGTGTGCGGGTGTCCATACAGCCTGACTACACTGGACCAAGGGATGATTCACATCCCAGGTAGATGAAAAGGAATGTCTCAAGATTGTATCATGCTACTGAGAATGGCAAAGATTTTTAAATCTTTGACTTTTTTCTGGAATTTTGCATTTAATAGTTTTGGACGATGGTTAATCACAGGTAACTGAAATTGTGGAAGACAGCACATGGATAAGAGGAGACTACTATAGTGAACTTTGCTTTCTTTGTGCCATACACAGAGCTAAGAACATTCTCACCAACAAAATAAATATTATTGAACTCCAAAATGGTAAACAATGAAACAAATGAAACACAAGGGACTACAAAGTTGGAGAAATGATGCATTTGGATGGCCTTTGGTATCCAAGAACCTACAAGGGTAGGGAAAATTATGTGCTAAATGATCACTTACCAATACCTCCTTCAAACAAGTTAACATATGTGCTAGGCTAGGTATTCATAAACTTGCCAAACCACACACATTATTTCTGAGCAAGCAGATATAATGGAAATTTCTTGGAGATGAACTCTGCTTTCTAAAGAAGCATCATCTAACTGAAGGCTGTGAAACTACCTTAAAGGGATCTATAATAATAAAAGGGTAATATGCTAATTAGACTGGACATCTTCTGGATGTCCTTCCTGACCAAGCCGGGGCCAGAGGGAAGCCAGCCGGTCCCAAGTGCCTGCTGGTGGCTGGAGGAGGGAAGCCCGGGTCCCAGGTGCTGGAGGGAAGCTGGTGCCGGCAGCCCGGGGAAGGAAGGGCTACTCTTGCACAAATTTTCGTGCATCGGGCCTCTAGTCTTAGTATAAAAAATTGGTACCCAAAGACCATTTACTCACAAGGACAAGTTGGTTGAGTTAGAAAGTGGCTCATTCAATTTATAGACATTAAATTATTTTAAGACAGATGTTTTCTGCATGTTGGTCTATTTCAGTTCTTTGTAAGATTGATTTTATTTTGAGTTAAACTTGGCAAATACCAGTGTTTGTGATAGTATCAAGCTCTTGACTATTAAAATATATCTGTTTGATGGGCACCACACACTGGGTCCTTCTGTCTTCATTCCGGGTGAGCTGACTGCTGTGGCAGCGGGATACAAAGGTCACACACCTTCTTGTTTTACCTCCAGAAACAGTGATAAAACTTGTACAGAAACCCCACAGGCAAGGAGAAGTGGTTTTAATCACTGTCTACACTCTTGCACTTGCATATTCCTCCCTCCAGCTGCATAGCAAAGTGCCTCTTTCATGAAAACAAAAATAACTCCAGAACACATTATATTGTATCCCTCTTTAGGGACTATGGTTACCACACTACAGGCTATGGTGGGGAGGAAAGCCCCCATGGTGAAAGCAAAATTATTTAAATGAACCCTTACTGGGGGAAAATTCCACATCTGGGTTATAATATAATATACCTAGTAATACACATAATATATTTCTTTGGTCAAGAGGTTGGTAAATGTATGTGTATAATAATATAAGAATCTCAGTAGAAATAGTTACATAAAAAGCAGCAGGACAACTTAGTACAAATTTGTTTTTACATTTTTGGAATAATAACTGTACTGATATACTCTCCAATACTAAATACACCTATAATATACTATAATACATTGTTAAGGATTTATATTATCCTTCTGATAAAAAACAATTGACAAAATAATTGATAGGAACCTAATTTCTTCTAGTCAATAATAATCATTGGGGATCAAGTAGTGTTTCATGCCTTACAATAAAATATCATGATTTTACTTTTTTCCTGTCTGAACCCTATTAATGTTAGTGATATTGATTGTTTCTTTTATTCTGGTTTTGACTCTCTAGAAAAAGTATTTAAACATATTTTTATAAGAAATATAGATCTTCCAAAGAACAGGTAGGAGGAATAATACATCTGGAAAAAAAAGAAAGAAAAAGTTGAGATAAGTTATCTTTGATATTATCTTTCCTTTCTATGGAAAAATTAAGATAATTTATTTACTGATTCAGTCACTTTACATTTATACATTCAGCATATGAGATGTTTAACTATCAAAAGGCAGCATCATTATCCATCAATTATTCATTTGGTAAGGAGAAATAAAAGAATAGATAAATATGACTTAATTATATTATGAAAATATGCTATATACTTGTGATAAATATAATTTTGCTGCCAACAATCATTTTCAATGTTCTCCTTTTTGTAACTATTTGGAAAAATTTCCCCACACCACCATTCAGTAAAAGTAGACTTTTCAGTCATGGTGCCCATTCTCCCTCCTCAAAAGTGTGACATATTTCTCTATCTAGGTCAGTCTTAGCATTCCTGGAATTGATTGTTTCAAAAGCGGTACATAATCAAATAGAATTTAACAGAATATTTTTTGAGAGTGAAATAAGAAGGCAGGTAAAAAGGTGTGTATATGTGTGTTCTAAAATTTCTGATTACAAAGATAGAATGCAATGAATGTAAACCTATGGGCAGCCATTCTCTCTCTCTCTCTGTCTCTCTATCTCTCTCTCTCTCTGTCTCTCTCTCTCTCTCTCTCTCTCTCTCTCTCTCTCTATATATATATATATATATATATATATATCCTATATAATAAAATCCTAATATGCTAAGCGTTTGGTCATCCAGTTGTCCGTTCAACCAATCAAAGTGTAATATGCTAATGATATGCTAAGGGGGCAGACAGTCGACCAATTGACCAGTCTCTATGACATGCAGTGACCACCAGGGGGCAGACAGTTGAACGGTCAACCAGTTGCTGTGATGTGCACTGACCACCAGTGGGCAGATGCTCTAACCAGTAGGTTAGCTTGCTGCTGGGGTCTGGCTGATTGGGGTCTGGCTGAGCAAGACAAGCCAGTCATGCCCTGGAGCCCTCCCGCAGTCCCTCCCTGGCTGGCCAACCCCCCATGTCCCTCCCCGGCCCCGATCATGCACCAGTGGGGTCCCTCGGGCTGGCTTGTGCCCTCTCACAATCTGGGCTGAGGGACTCCCACCTCCAGTGCAGAATTTCATGCAATATATATATATAATAGAGGCCCGGTGCATGAAATTTGTGCAGCCCAGCCTGCACCCTTTCCAATCCGGGATCCCTTGGGTGATGTCCAACTGCCGGTTTAGTCCTGATTTCTGGGATAGGGCCTAAACCAGCAATCGGACATTCCTCTCACAATCCAGGACTGCTGGCTCCTAACTGCTCACCTGCCTGCCTGCCTGATCACTCCTAATTTCCCCCCCCCCCCCACCAGCCTGATCACCCCTAACCACTTCTGCCTGCTGGCCTGATTGCCCATAACTGTCCCCCTCTGCCGGCCTGGTCATCTCCAACTGCCCCCCTGCTGTCCTTGCCACCCCTTACTGACCCCCCTGCCATCCTGGTTGCCCCCACACAGCCTGCTGTTTGGTCATCCGTCTGGTTGTTTTCGGTCGAAATGGCCCCTGGCTTTTTATATATTAGGATATATATTGATTTCAGAGAGGAAGGGAGGGGGAAAGAGAGATAAAAACATCAATGATGAAAGAGAATCATTGATTAGCTGCCTCCTGCATGCTCCCCTACTGGGGATCAAGCCCACAACCAAAGCATGAGCCATGACCTGACTCAAACCTGGTTCATAGTTCCATGCTCAACCACTGAGCCATGGCGGCCAGGCAATTGGCAACATTTTTTACATCATAATGGGGGAAAAAACCTATTATAATAGGGGCAATATTTATCAGGAAACAGAATCTCATAAGAGAAAAAGAAAAAAGAGAGTGAAAACAACAATGAATGAGAAAGAGAGAGCGAGATTGGGCTCAGGCGCAGGGAGCACAAGAGAGGGCTGTTGGCATCATTTGAGATATTGAATCCAAATGTAACCAAAGCCAGACTGCTCTATCTACTATCCCAATTACAAGAACCAGTAAACTTTATTTAAGACTTGGTAACACTGATTGTCTAACCGCTATGCTGTACACCTAAAACTAAAACAAAATAATGTTGAATGTAAACTGTAATTAAAAAATAAAATAAAGAAACTTAGTCACAATAGCACCATTAAATGCTTATGTGACAAATGCTAAAGGTAACCTTTTCCTGCTGTCTCAGATTTTTGCAGGTAGAGAACAACTCTTTAAGGCCTACATCCGCAGGTGAGGTTCTCACCTGTCTGTGTACTTGCTAAACTGTGAGGTAACTCATTCAGTCTGCACTTGCCCTTCACCCAGGGGCTATCTGTGAGGAGGAAACATTCTTTGAAGTTTGAAAAGGGCAGATGGGTGAATTTCTTTGGAAAGACTTCTTCCTGTACTGTGTTTTCCCAACCCTTTCTGCCCTGGGGGAGGAGGAGATAGTAGAGAAGTAGTTTCCTCTTTATTCAAGCCAAGATATTAGAGAAAAGTCATGTGGAGAGCTTTACAGGGTTCCCCTGAAGAAAGAGGACCATAGGGCTGGGTTTCACCCCAAAATAGCAATGAGAAATGGAAAATACAAGTACAACTTTGTTAATGATGAAGCCAGTGCCCCCTTCCACATGCAGGCTTCTTTGACAAACCCTTTAATAGGCCCTGAGTCTCTTACTTCACATGCAAGGAGAAAGCAGAAGAAGAATGCTATATCCATGTGTTTTAATGTTTAATGCAATATAGCTCCAATGCCTAAATGTGCCTATCTACTGTCCTGAAATTCTGAAATTGGGTCCCTCTTGGATTATAGCAGTGGTTCTCAACCTTCCTAATGCCGCGACCCTTTAATACAGTTCCTCATGTTGTGGTGACCCCCCAACCATAAAATTATTTTCATTGCTACTTCATAACTGTAATTTTGCTACTGTTATGAATCGTAATGTAAATATCTGATATGCGGGATGTATTTTCATTGTTACAAATTGAACATAATTAAAGCATAGGGATTAATCACAAAAACAATATGTAATTATATATGTGTTTTCCGATGGTCTTAGGCGACCCCTGTGAAAGGGTCGTTCGACCCCCAAAGGGGTCGCGACCCCCAGGTTGAGAACCGCTGGATTATAGCAAGCAAGAAAGAGGGGTAGTCATACAGAGAAAAACTTTTCCTCTCTCCAAAACATAAGCTTTTGGTAAAGAGCTCCATTTCCAATGCTCACTCTTTAAGTTAACCTCTCTTTTACACTCCTTTCTTTTTCTTAGCTACTTTGTAATTACAGCCCAACTAGCTCATTATCATTGTGACCCTTAGTCCTTTGATCTAGTTCCTATTGTCCTAAGCCAGTGTTTCTCAATATGTGATCAGCAGTATTTCTCAATGCACAATCCAGAGCATTTGTGTCAGAACCACCCGGGGCACTCATTACAATGGAGAAACCTGGTTGCACCTTCTTCCTACTGAATTAGCAAATCCTTGCTGGGGCCAGAGAAATTTACCAATAACCTCAGGTTAGATTCAGGCTTGGAATGGAATGTGAGAATGTGAGACTCAGAACCTCAGGCCATTTCAGGCCATGACCTGTATTGTGCCTCACTCTGCCTCTCATATTATACAACTGAGAAGCCCTTTAAAGAATGCATTCAAACTCTGCTGAAAGACAGCCAGTGGAAAGTCCCCATTTTCTGTCTCTTAACACTCTTTCCAAGTTCACTGGTATTGCTAGAAATTCACAGAAATTTTGCTTGCTGATTGCTTGCTTTCTAACCTTGGCTAATGCCTGTCTCTCATAATCCCCCCCAAATGTCTCTCCCAAACTTTCTCCATCCTCACCTCAACCATCATGCCCATTCCTAATGTTCATGTTCTTATACAAAATCAGTAACTCATAGAACTATATGAGAGCTTGACCTTCCTCTGCAACTCAGTCCTCCTCTGCTCCTCAGGCTTCGTTTACTCAAATCTGAGAAACAAATTTCCTTCTTGCCAAAGCCACCTCTTCTACCTTTATTCTTGGCTATCCTTCCTATTTGATGGATGCCTCAGTTCTGTTTACTGGTCCCTTCACTGTCTTTCATGCCATGTTGAGTCTTCCATTCCCTAAAGAAAATTGTGTGTGTGTGTGCGTGTGTGTGTGTGTCTCCCTCTAGCTAGCACACTATCTCTTCTTCATCACCCACTATTGCAGTGGTTCTCAACCTGTGGGTTGCAACCCCTTTGGCAGTCAAACGACCCTTTCATAGGGGTCGCCTAAGACCATCCTGCATATCAGATATTTACATTATGATTCATAACAGTAGCAACATTACAGTTATGAAGTAGCAACGAAAATAATTTTATGGTTGGGTCACAACATGAAGAACTGTATTTAAAGGGCCAGAAGGTTGAGAACCACTGCACTATTGTAATAGAATAAACTGCTCTCAATGCCTAATGCCTACCCTCAGTCCTACTTGCTTAGAGTAGTCTCTTCGCTAACAACTACTTAATGTCCAAACACCTGCACACTTAAGTTTATCTCAAGGGATGCCTTGGACAATGACCCACTTCTTTTTCCTTCACTTACTTTTCTTTTTTATTGATTTGAAAGAGAGAGGAAGGGAGAAAGTGAGAAAGAGTGAGAGAAACATTGATTTGTTGTTCCACTTATTATGCATTCATTGATTGCTTCTTTTCTGTACCCTGACTAGAGATTTAACCTATATACGTGTTGTATCAGATCAATGCTCTAACCAAGTGAACTGTGAAGGCAGCTTGAGCCCCCCACTCCAACCTCCATTCTGATGCATATGCTTGCTAACTCCAGCCCACTTTCCACTTGTGTCCGAGCTAACCTTGCAAAACCTGTTACCCTGAATGCTTATCTTAACAGGAGCTATAAGCCCCACACAGCCCCACAACAGGTCTGATTGCCAGCACCAGACAGGGTCTTGGTCGCTATCTCACTTCCCCCTTTACAGCCATCACAGGGGCTGCAAAGCCCATGAAAAGCCTGGAAGCCTGGTCCATATTTGGGAGACAAAGAAACTAGGGGGATAAAAGGGAAATCCCCATCTGCATTTGACACTCAGCTTTGGGAAACTGATCCCCTGAGTCACAGCACCGGTGATCCTGCAATTAAAGTGCATTTTCTGAATCTTCTGAGTATCTGGCTGTTTTGTCTTCCCACCGCCTGGTAACTTCTGTAACAAAACCACCCAGAAAGGGCTCTTCACTTACTTTTTAAACTTTGCAGTGTCTTCTCCATACCCTATCAGGTAACTTACTCTCTTTTTTCTTTTAATATATATTTTTTATTGATTTCAGAGAGGAAGGGTGAGAGGAAGAGAGAGATAGAAACATCAGTGATGAGAGAGAATCATTAATCGGCCATCTCCTGAGCACCCCCCACTGGGGATTGAGCCAACAACCTGGCATGTGCCCTGACCTGGAATTGAACCATGACCTGGTTCATAGGTTGATGCTCAATCACTGAGCCATGCCAGCCGGGCAAGAAATTACTCTCTTGAAGGAGATAATGGTCTTCTGATTGTGGAATTCAACAGTGGTTTTCATTCTTTAAACTCCTTGAAGTATTTGACACTGCTTTGATCCTATACAATGTGACACCATCCAATCCTGGTTCTCTTCTGTCAACTGCCTTCTTCTTCTTCTTCTTCTTCTTCTTCTTCTTCTTCTTCTTCTTCTTCTTCTTCTTCTTCTTCTTCTTCTTCTTCTCCTTCTCACCTGAGATATTTTCCCATTGATTTTTAGAAAGGGTGGAAGAGAGAGAGAAAGACAGAGAGAAATATTGATGTGAGAGAAACACATCAATTGGTTGCCTCCTGCATGAGCGCTGACCAGGGCCTGGGCCAGGGAGGACCCTGCAACCGAGGCTCCTGCCCTTGACCGGAATTGAACCTGGGACCCTTTAGTCTGCAGGCCAATGCTCTATCCACTGAGCCAAACCAGCTAGAGCTCTGTTTCTTCTTCACTACTTTCCTCCTCATCCCAAATGTAAATGTCCCTATGAGTTTTGTCCTTAATTCTCAGGTGGTCATTGAACAGAAGGAGCCAGTAGTAAAACAACAATTCCTTTGTGTTAGGTGCACTGATGGGAATGACAGAGCAGCATGTGTGCTCACAGCAGAAGTGTGTCCCCCAGTCTCTGGGGACTTCTCAGACTGAACGTGAATGATGAGCAGGAGTTGGAAACAGCAAAGGCAGAGGAGAGCTTCTGGCAGAGGGAACCAAAATGAAAGCACCCTGTAGGAGAACTGGCTCAATTTCTTTTACAAACTTTGGTGAATTTTTACTTTTTTAAAGCCCTCAAATACAATTTCTTGAATCTTTTGTAAAAATGAATGTCTTTGGAAAAAATAAGAAGTAATGAGGAGAAGAAGAAGGAGGTAGTGGGAGTAAAAAAAAAAAGCAATCTTGAACACTTTCTGAAAAGCTATGGACCTGGATCAAGGTAAGTCAAAGTTCCTGCACTTGTTTCCATTCTTTTTTATATGAGATCAAATCTCAAGGAGCAGTATTTTTTCTCTTGTTTTATAACATAGAAGAGATATTAAGAGGCTTAAATTCTATTTATCGAAGTAAACCAACTTTCCCCCCTCATGGCATGAGAGTTTATAAAAAATAAATTTCTAACATCCTTCTCAGAGGTGTTATTAGGTAGGTGTTTATTTGCTATTGAAATGATAACCAGCGAGTTCCCTAACCCCCTTATTCTTTTTTATCTCGGGTAAACTAAATGGAAAACATCACCATTGATAGAAAAATGTTTCGGCAGACTCTTCCTTCTTGTCTCTCTGTCAGCATTTTAATGCCATTCAGACTGAGTTCAAGAGGGTCACTTTTTAATAAATGTAGAAACATGTAAAGGCTTTTATAAATAAAACTAAGCCATTCTGCTTTTTGTCGGTTTGCTTATGTCGCACAGAGAGTTCTTTTTGCCTCCTGTACTGATCGCATTATCTCCTTTTATTTTTCTAAGCCCCGACCTCACCACGTCCTAATGGATTGAGTTTATTTCACACCATGTAATACCTCGCGCGCTTTCAGTGGTTGTTTACAGAGGCGTTGCCTTCAAATAGAGCAGAGAGAGAAGAAAGTGCAAAAGACCAATTCTGCTCCCTAACATCATTAATGGAAAGATGTATTGTCACTGCAAGTCCTGTATCGCTGACAATAGCTTCGGCAGAGCCACATCTGTTTATCCTAATGCTTAAGGAGCGGGGTATGTGACAGGGAATGGGAATATGCCATTTGATTTGCAGCTATTAGCTGACATCCAAGACAGTGGGGAGGTGCATAAATAAAGACAAATCATCCTTCCAGTGCAGCGACTGGGCCTGATCTGGGGAGGCTGCAGGCCAGGCTCGCGCAGACTCAGGACCGCTGCACCAGTGACAACATCAGGCTTAATGTCGGGCTTCCTCCTTCTCAGGTCAAATGGCTTTCAAACACGTTCAGGGATCGCTTTTCCATGTCATTTGTAATGTAACAATCCGTTTATCATTTTACAAAAACCCAATTAGGTGTCACCTCTCTCAAGCAACTTTTCTTCTTCTTTCTAAGACATGCATGGGTATGTGGTCGAACAGTATATTTTAAAATTGCTCCATCTTCACAAACAAGTAATACTCCGGGGGGACAAATAGACAAGGCTTCTCAGTGTTGACTGAGATGAGAGTCCCTTTGAAATTTAAGCTTGGTTTTAATAGAAGATATGATTATTTCAAGACCAAATATGGAGTCCTGGGGGCATTATAAGATTCTAAATACAACACAGATTTGGAGGTAAGTTCTAATTCTGAGAATTCTCAAAAATCACCAAAGCCAGCATTCTTCAGTCTCACTTAATTCTAACTGGAATTGGCCGGCACTTATAACTATGTCTTAATGATTGAGTGCTCTAGAAGTACTACAGATAGCAAGTTTCTAAAATAATCCATTTTAACCACTCAGTTTGTTCACACCTTAAGCAAAGGTAATGCGTGCCCTGAGAGGGTCGAACTGCTTGGGAGCAGAGCACAGAACATTCCAGGTTGAAGGTATGCCAGGCAGTGGAGGGCGAATAATTTGTACAAGGGCAGAGACGATTCAAGCAGAGATAATACTCAGAATGAAGGTATAGGCATGATACTGCATAGCACATGCTAGAAAATTATGAGCCACTATTGTGAGAAGTGGTTACAGGGTATAGAAGAGTTGGGAGGATAGCATACTTGTGAGTATCTGGAAATGCAAAAAGTACCCATGCCTTCAACTATTAATATGCGTTTTGGGAAATCTGAGTTCGATATAAAATTGGTTTGAAACAACGTATGCTTCACATTAGCTATAGCTGATCAGAAAGAGACATTTAAATATAAGGGAAAAATATATATATTTGTATCTATTTTCGACCCTGTACTAAGGTGTTCATCATTCATTTTCTGTCTTGATCTCTCCACAATCTCAACAAGTTTTATTTCACCCCTTTCTCAGATGAGGAAACTGAGACTTAGAGAGTGGGATTACTGTCCAGGACCGTCAGCAAAGGCAGGATACACTAGTGATTAGGATCACAAACTCAGGGGCTGGACTAGTTAGAGCCAAACCCAACACTCACACATATGAGAAATGTTGACTTTGGACAAGTGCTTAACATCTTTATGATTCAGTTTCCTCTTCCATAAATGAAAACAACAATAGAATCTACCACACAGGGTTGTAGGAGGTACTATGTGCAGCACTTTTAGAATAACATCTGCACTTTGTGCTATGTAGATTCCTTGCTGTGTTGCCATCACAGGTATTGTGAAAAAAAGACCAGGTCTAGGATGCAGAAGATGACCATAGCATCTCTTCTAAAAAGTTAAGGTTTGCAGGTGAATTTCTCCTCCCAATTGAAAATGTAACTCATGAAAATGACAAAGGACCTATTTTAGCCTGGTTACGTATCATCCCCACAAACTTCAAGATTCTGTACCATTGTATTCCCACTTTACAGATAAATTTGAAATTTATAGCTGTCAGGTAACTGGCTCACGTTTCCACAGTTATAACAGTATCAACATTGGAATCAAATGGCAGCTGTTTCTCTTTAATGTTTGTGTAGCTGCTCCCATTCTACCAGCCTGTGTGTATTTGGGAGAGTCCAGTGGCTGCAGGGACCAGGGGTGGGGGGAGGGGGAGGAGAGGGGGGTGGCAGGGAAGACTTCACAAACATGGTTGCAAGGAAATGAAGTTTTGTTTTAATCCTTGCTGGAAGATATGTTTTTATTGATTTCATTTTTATTATTTTTTTTGTTATTGTTAACCCTCACCCAAGGATATCTCTTCATTGATTTTTAGAGAAAGTGAAAGGGAGATGGAGAGACAGAGAGAGAAACATCGATATGAGAGAGCCATTGACCGGCCGCCTCCTGCACACACCTGACCAGGGCCAGGGATCAAGCCTGCAACCAAGGTAACTTGCCCTTGACTGGAATCAAAACAGGGGCTCTTCATTCCACAGTCTGAGGTTCTATCCACTGAGCCAAACCAGGTAGAGCTGTTTTTATTGATTTTAAAGAGAGAGGAAGAGAGAGAGAGAGAGAGAGAGAGAGAGAGAGAGAGAGAGAGAGAGAAACATGGGCTGGTTGCCTCCTGAACGTGTCATGACCAGAGATCTAACCGCAACCTAGGTATGTGCCCTGAAGGGGAACCAAACCCGCAACCTTTTGGTGTACTGGAGGAAGCCAGGAATTGAGCCTGCAACCAAGGTACCCATCCAGGGCAGGAAATAAAGTTTTAAAAGGTGAATAAGAACTGGAAAGGCAGTAATAGGAAGAGTTTACCAAGGAGAAACTCCAAATAATAAGTACATTCAGGGAACAGAAAGACCAGATTTTTGATGACACTCATGATGCTTTGGGGAAAGTGGAATCGAAAGGAGAGTTGGATGCCAAAGTTGGAAGGGCTTTTTGTATCTTTCTATGCTCCCCCCTGCCCGCCCCCGAGCTTTGAAGACTCATTAAAGGTTTTGCTGCTGGGAGATGGAATAATCATATTTGTGTTTGCAAGTTCTTGCTTTGGAGGTAGTGTGGCAAAGGCTAAACTGTAGACAAGGAGATTGGTTAGGAAAACGTTTAATGAATGAAGAAACTGCCAAGGAATGTTGAAAAAGTGAGAATGCAGCTAAAGGTCTCTTAATTTTCCTCAAGTTTAGTGTCATCACCAGGTCCTTCATGATCTCTGGCACCCTGGTACTGCCTTATAAGGAAGACCACTGGGTCCCAGCAAGGGCTGTCTTTCTGAGCAAAAGATCATTTATTGCCTTTTCAAAATGGTTTTCTTCATTAGCTCAACTTGTTGGTATAATTTTTCACTACTTAATATTCATACCGCTTTCAGTTTACCTGTTTACATTTTAGCAGAAAAATTTTCTGAACTATTCCTTAATTGGAAAAGTTTTTCCTAAAGTTAGGAGTTAAAAATAATGTTTCCTGGAATTGAATCAATGATCTTACAAATTCTCTTATTTATTATGTCAACTGTATCATTTTATTTCATTTTTAATTTAATGTTAAGTGTTCATGAATTCAATTTAAATTTTTAATAGGTTAAAATTGTATGACTTTGACATCTACACTAATAAAAGACAAACATGCAAATTGACCATACCTTCGCAACACCTTAAGCCACACCCACCAGCCAATCAGAGTGACTATATGCAAATTAACCCAACCAAGATGACGGCTGGCAGCCATGGAGCTGGAGCAAGCAGGAG
>NW_005871257.1:928699-946766 GCF_000147115.1 Myotis lucifugus
GGGGGTGTGACCAGCTGAAAACAGCCATCAGCCTCTCATTCAGGCTGGCCAGGCACCTCAGCGGGACCCCCACCCTGATCCGGGACATCCTTCAGGGCAAACAAGCTGGCCCCCACCCATGCACCAGACCTCTATTCTATATAATAAAAGGGTAATATGCAAACTGACCCTAACAGCAGAACGACTGGGAATGACTGGTCATATGACACACACTGACCACCAGGGGGCAGACTCTCAATGCAAGAGCTGCCCCCTGGTGGTCAGTGCGCTCCCACAGGGGGAAGCTCTGCTCAGCCACAAGCCAGGCTGATGGCTGCCAGTACAGCAGTGGTGGTGGGAGCCTCTCCCGCCTCCTCCTCAGCAGAGCTAAGGATGTCCGACTGCAGCTTAGGCCTGCTCCCCTCTGGCAAGTGGACATCCCCCAAGAGCTGCCGGGCTGCCAAATAGATGTCTGACTGTCAGCTTGGGCCCGATCCCCTAGGGAGCGGGCCTAAGCCAGCAGGTGGACATCCTCCGAGGGGTCCCAGACTGCAAGAGGGCATATGCTGGGCTGAGGGACCCCCCTGAGTGCACAAATTTTTGTGCACTGGGCCTCTAGTTTATTTATATTCTACTAAGAAACTCAAAATATAGAAGTATCCCCAAACTCCTTCAAGTCTTAGAAGTCTTCACTACACATTTGCTCTATACCCAAATATTAAATATCATATAATGTTTCTAAGTGCTAAAGATCAGTCATTAATTTACTTATCAAATTTGGTTTGTGTCTTTCAGTCTGTAATGATTAAGGATGGATAGACATGGTACCTGCCTTGGTCTCTTATACATAGAAACACAGATATTGGCTAAATCTCTTCGTGTCAAGGAAGGGTCTGACCCTGTTTTGTTTCTTGGTTTTATTTTTGTTTTGTTTTGTTTTGTTTGCTTTTAATCTTTAAAAAAAAAGCCACAGAATATTCTGTCTTAATACTCAATCTTGTGACTATGAATGTCTCTTAAGTGCTAACCTTGGAAAAAGAAACTTCCTGCATTTTCTTCTTTGAGGTATTCTCACACATTTCAATCTGCAATCCACATCTGAATCGAGCCACCTTTGCCTGCAGTGTAAGGGGCACTGAGATTTCAGAAGGCAGATGCCTCTGCACACATCGAGAGCCTTCCTCCTCCAAGCCCATCGCTGTTTCTGGTCCAGCTTTAGTTCTGTCACATCTAGAGATCCCGCTGCTCCCATCGCCATCTTGAATTTCACAAATTTCAGGGTTTCAAGTAGTTTCCAAATTATTACTTAAGTAATTCAAGTGCGGTTCAATTATCACTTAGTTAATACAAGTATAGGCTTATTTTTGTGTAGGCAATGTATAGGCAAGCACTAAGTGAAAAAACTGATGAGCAAGGTAGGGTTCTTACCTTCAAAGAATTTATCTCCTAATAACCAATGAGATTTTAAGCACATAATATTAAACATAAATATACAATTATGTGCTATGATATAAAATATAGAAGGCTAAGAAAGAATATTTCCAGAAAGATTAAATTTAAATTTGAGGTGGAATTCACAGAGGATCTCACCAAAACCATCACCTTTGAATGAAATTGAAGGATACATTAGGAGCAAATGTAGGAGTGGGTGATGAAGAGAATGGTGAAGGTGAAGGCATTGCTAGGTAAATGGAAGAATATCAGGAGCTGAAGAGATTGAGTAAAATAGCACCACCATATTTGACTGAAGATATAGAGAGACAGGAACTAGACTGTGTAAGGCCTTCTATATGTGCGTTCAAGATTGGGGATTTTTATGTTAAGAATTATAGGAAGTCACTGAAGAGCTTTTAGCACCTAAATTTGTGGAAACAAATACTAAATATCAGATGCACCTAACCTTTTTTCTTTATAGTAACTCATTGCACAGACATTGTTTGGCTTATGGTATCTATGGCAAGTCATATATTTATAGGATCTCTTAGTTAAAAATGCACGAGACTTCACACATGCATGAATTTATGAAGATGCAATTTAAAGAAATTATTTTATGTCTCTTATAAACAGTAATAGACAATTTGTAGTAAAGTAAACAGTGTCCAATTGAGACTACTGTATTTGTTTTGTGCCTTTATAATCCCTGGCTCACTGATGATTATCACAAGATGATATATTAAAGGTGTCTTCCTTATCGTTCTCCTGTTGTTTTTTTCCTACTCAAGGTGTTTTCTAAATACCAAAGTGTACAACCAAAGGGAAAACATTCACTTCATTAGCAAATCACACTTACTCTTTCTGGTTTTCTTAAAAGTCATTTCCCTACAATTCTACACAAGATAGGTTTTAATTCTTTCAAGCCTCATGTGATCTCTGGAACAAACACCAGTTTTATCACAATTAAAGGAAAATGGAAAAGTGAAATAAGAACAAGCTAACAGTAAAATCAAAACCTACCAACTATGCTTATCTCTATAAGGAAGTTTGAGGAAAAGGGCAGGCAAAGGAGAGAAGATTGGAAGGCTGAATAGTACCCGACTCTAGATGAACAAATGTTTCATCAAACAATACTTAAATGACTCATAAATCAAAGCGGAAAAGATGTTAGAGTACATTGTTATGTAGCCTAACCTATTAATTCCCCTCAAAATAGTCACTAGTGTCTATCAAAGACTGGTTTGAGATTAGAATTAAACAAAACCATGTGGATATACAGTAATACTTCTGTTTGAGGAAATATACAGTATATTATTACGTTATTTTTCTTTCTGAGATAGTTATACAGATTTTAAAAGAGAAAAACACTATCATTTGATTCCAAATTCTCAAATACAGAAGAATAAACCTCAATTCCTTCACTAAACCTCAAGCTCTTGGTTTGACTTATAGCTGTGTTGTGAAGAAATGTGAATTAAAAGCATGTTTCTAAAGGCCAAGATTAGTTTGCCCCATGATGGCACCTTTAAACCCAAATTTACATTTAACACAGACTACCAAGAGGCTTAAAAGACCATACTCTGAAAAGGTACTCATAAATAAAGTTTAAGTATTTGAAGATTATGATGCAAAATCCATATTAAACTCTATTAAAGGGATGACCTGATCCTAAAACTTACCAGATCAGAGATGTGCTCCAGACCTAATGAAAAACATCACAGCCTTAGTAACGTTTGCTTTCTCTTGCCTTCTCTCCTTCTTCCTTCAGCACATGCAGTAAAGCCTTGTTCTTCACAGCCATCGCCTATGGGAAGGAATCCCTTTCCCTCTTATAAAATGGAATAAAGGTAGAGATATTTTTTTGTTTCTTCAAAGAAAAAAAAAAGATATTTGTAGAAAATATTTGTCTGCATATTGATTGATTGATATATGTATATATATTTTTATTTATTGATTGATATATGTATATATATTTTTATTTGTTTCTATTTAAAAACATTCTAGTGACACTCATAAAATTTTTGTTAAGCCTGAGTCTACCTCAGGCTAATTTTGCGACTCTGACTTGACCAAGACATTCAATTAAAATGTAACCAGGTGGTGGTAGTGCTGAGCCCTGGTCTTGCTCCCCTGAAATTGACTATTGAGCTCCAGTGACAACTAAGAGACATTCAGCTTCCCACACACCAACTACTAAGAGGACAATGGTTATTGGCATTTAGACATTCCTCTAACCGCGTCACTCCTTGTTATATAAGCAAGAGAAATGCTTGGAGACATCAGATCATATTTTAGGGGGAGCAGGCTCCTTTTATACAGAGAGGCCATCCTGTTTTCTTACTTTCCCATAGAGGAGGTGAGGTTCTCCAACTCTTTAAAGTCCAGGACCAAGGACTCACGACAATAAAGTTTAAGGAGTTGCAAACATGTTTCCTCCATCAGTGGGGGAGAAGTGATCTTATTCCACCTGATGTTGAGCAGAGGAGGAAAACATCTTGGAACTCAGGCTGGGGACCATAAAGTGGACAGGACCACCAAGACCACAGCACTCCCCTATGAAGGAGCAGTTCCTAAGTGATGTAGAAGTGGAATCCTGCCTGAGGCCAGAGGCCTAGGGGTTCATGTTGGAGAATAACAGGATTGGGAACTACAACTTTGTCTAGTCTAAACACAGCAGGGGAGCGACATGATGGAGACACAAAGGAACGCAGTTCAATGTCTCTAGCCAAGGTAATAGCCACCCATTTTAAAACCCTCTCATTTACCACGGCTTTATAATGTGCCTGATTCTGCACTTAGGTTAATTCATTTAATCTTCATAGGAAAAATTAACCTATTGAAACAGGTAGAATCATTACCAATATTTACAAGGGGAAAACAGAGGCACAGAGGATTGGCATAGCTTGTCCCTGGTTTCACCGCTGGTAAACAGCAGAGGTGGGGTCTAACCTAAACAGTCTCTCTCCCGAAATACAATCGAAGTATGCCAGGCAAAGCCAACGCCCCTCTTCCCTTAAAACCAGCCACACAACTAGACTGAAGTGCAGGGAACATAGGAGAAATATTTGGAGTTAACTTAATTTTGGATTTCGAAAATGAATTGAATACATGTTTAAAAATGAAAAGTATGTATTTTATAACTGACAGTATTTGAAAAGCTATAGACCTGGAATGAGATCTTATAATGCCTTTCTAATACTTTGTAGAGAAATGAAGATTTAACAGAGCACAAGCATCTGTATTAAGGGGGAAAAATAAAGCCATTTCATGCTTCTCCTCTCCAATGATACTCCTCCATGAGCTGTTTACAGCAGCTGTGCCACTTATAAAATGAGGAAGTTAGAACACAGGCTTTGGAGTTAGCAAACCAGGCTTGATATATGGGCTTTTGCACTGTTGCCTTAAATAATTCAGATCTCTCATTGGTAGAATTAGCAAAATAATACCTATTTATTAATATTATCATGAGAATGCAATGAGATGAGAAGATAGGCTATGCTGCTTCAATAATAAGGCCCCATTGCGGTAGCTTACACAAGTAGAATGTTACTTACTATTCATGTAACATTCTCAGATGGGTATTGAGGTCAGGCGAGTGGCTCTCCATCATGTGGTCATCAGGAAGCTAGGATAACCCAGTGGAGTCAGTAAAAAGAAGAGAAAGAAGGGAGAGCATGCATGTCAGGGTTTTGTGAGTAAGACCTACAGTGGTGAGTTACTTCTACTTACATAGAAATCTTAGTCACATGGCTGTGCCCACCACAGGAAATTCTGGGAAATGCAACCACAGCCCAAGCATGGAAAAAGGATGTGTGGAGAGCTGGCAATTCTTGTCATGTGTACATAAAACGCTTAGCAGAATGTTGGGCACAAATTGCATTTATTCACCTGCTGCTGTTATAGGTTTAAAACTCTAAGAAGTAAAATGGAAAATTGTTTTAATTAAACCATAAGTAATCAAACATTTCTTGTAAATAGGATGCTTTGGGCATTGTGGTACATTTTACTGAAGGGTACATACTGAAGGTAATCTACATAATTATTTCCAGACAAATAGTAAAGTTTTAACATGATAAAATCCTCCACCCCCAAAATTGATGAAAACAGCTATTAAAATGAGAAAATAAGGAATGGAAAAACAATCTTCATTTTAAAAAATGTTAGGGAAAAATGTAGCACTACTTTCTAAATCTCTTGTAACTTTCTGCTTAATGCAGCATAGGAGGGAAACAGACCTACAAAGACATAAGATCTACATACACTTTTCCTCCTACGAAATGACCTCTGAGCAGAACTATTCCAAGTCTCTTCAGGCTGCAGATCTCCGAGGTGCTGACACTGACCCACATCCATTAGCTCTCCAGTTTTAATCTGATATGAAAGATCTGACACCATGCAGGTAAATATTTAAAGGAATCAAGGGAACCTCACTCATAGAATTTGTCAGGTAATAGAATAGTGGGATAGATTTCATTATGTTCGAGGATGGTTTACAAGGGGGTGGGGGAGGAGAGAAAAGAAAGGAGAAAATCAATATTTTAAAAAAAGCTGAGGTAACAGAATGAAGGACAAGAACATAGTACTTGAGAGATAGAAAATTTCAGTAGTATCTCCTTAGAGATTCCTATGAAGTTCAACAAAACATGTACCTTATGAAGCTGGAGATGAAAGATTGGCTGACAATATGCAGACTGAAATGGAAGGTTGGCTGTCAGATTTAGGAAAGAAGGGTAAGGAAACAAACAATGCTTTAGCAAAAATTTAAGTCATATAAGACATGGGATTTAGGGGGAAATGCCCAAAATACAGATATGAATTTCTCTGGCTCTAGCCACATAATGATTTTTTCCACTTGCGAGATAGAGGAAAATAATATCATAAATAATGATTCTGAAGCAAGCTGGGCTTAAAGTCTTTGCACCATATCCTACAAGGTAGGGGCTTCAGACTTTGATGATCATTACCTACAATGAGAACATCATTTTACATCATGATCTTGTGCACACACATACACATGCAAAAAGACAAAAATTCTTTGAAACAGTACTATGCTTAAATGCTTGCGGGTATTTTCCCTTTTAATTTATTTTAAACGATGCTGATTGAGACAGTTGAATTTGATTTCCTGAGAGCCTAATGGGTCTGGCTGAAGGTTGAAAATTCATTGCTGAAGATGTCTGTGAATTTGCACTGCAAAAGAATGAATCCTGATGCCATCCTTAAAATGTCTTCTTTGTTTCCTGGTGATCCTGCTATGGGTACCTAATCTATTTAAGACAAAGCCCTTCCCTTTAGGCTTTAAGGGGATTCCCCTGGCGATGCTTAATGGGAATTTCCCTAGAAAATGTTAATAAGGAGGAGGGGGGAAGTGAGTATTTTCCTCATCAGCTCAATCTGTATGCTCACTGTACCCCAGGGAACTCAATAAACTGAGAAGACCAGTTAAAGGGGTAGACCAAAATTTCCTACCGAGACTCAGCTGAAGACTAGCATCAGCTACTCTTCTGTTTGCCCCCAACAAGAGTGAGCAATGCCAGGTCAGGTATCCAGACATTTTTAATAATTAAACTTTTTTAGAGTGCTTAAAATGGTACAGTAATCACATTCGGCACATTTGTAACTGCAGAATACCTCAAAATACAGGATCTTGAAATAATTTTATGGCATGACAACATTTTTAAAAAAGTAAGAATAAAGAGAATAGAACAAAATATCTGACCATTTTTACAACTTTAAATGTTAGTTTATAATTTTTTACTTAGATATGTATCTGTCTAAACATGCATGTACCTATACACTCACATATGATATAGACCATCTTGCTTATAGTATGTAACTGAGTAAAAATACAAATTGCTTTAAACTAGTTTGTTTTGCCATTGCTTTTAAGATGACATAGAAGATATGTGAAAATGGTTTTTGCTTTGTGTGTGTGTGTATGTGTGTGTGTGTTTGTATTTGGGTAATAGCATTTCCATTTTACTTTGGTCAAGATAAAAATAAATAACTCAGTCTAACCAAGCTGGATGAAATACTAACTTAACCTAACTAGCCTGGCTTTTCTCTCCCCACAGGCCTTGGGACCTTGACACTCCTTTGAACAAGCATTGGGAAATGGAAAAATCCCTCCAGAAATCAGCTCCCTTTAGGATAAACATTTCTCAACCAACTATCTGATGACCACTGGCCTTCTCACTCCTCTTTGCCCCATTCCTTCTAGTCTTGTTTATTCCTCTCTATAAAAGAAGAGTCCTTTTTCTCTGTTTCCATGAGTTCCACTTTGTATTTATTTGGATTTCACATATAAGTGATAGCACACATTATCTATCTTTATATATTGTATATATACATATAAATATGTATAAATATATGTACATATCATATTTTTAATTCATAGACACTTTGTTTTCATACCTTGGCTTTTGTGAATAATGCTGCAAGGAACATTGATATCCTTCTTTCATTTCCTTTTGATTTATACCAGAGTGGAATTGCTGGGTCATATGGTAGTTCTTTTTTTAATTTGAGGAACCTCCATACTGTTTTCCATAGTGGTTGCACCGATTTACTTTCCCATCAGCAGTGCATGAGGGTTCCCTTTGCCCGACCTCCTGACCACCACATTTCTCTTTTTGATAATAGCCACCCTGACAGCTGTGAGGTGACATTTCAGTGTAGTGTTGATTTACCTTTCCAGGATGATTAGTGATGTTGAGCACCACCTTTTAAGATATCCGTGGGCCATTTGTATGTCTTCTTTAGAAAAACGTCTGTTCAGTTCCTCTGGCCATTTTTCAGTAGAATTGTTTGTGTGTGCCATTGGTCTGTGTGTGTTCTTTACATATTCAGATATATGATGAATAAGGTCTAAAGATCTAATATATAACATGGTGACTATAGTTGATAACTGTCTCATATAATAAATTTGCTAAGAGAAAACATAAATTTTCTCATCAGAGGTATGATTGATAATTATAGATATAGGTAAAATATTTATGTTAAAAATAAGAGAGATAAACACTTTCATGTCCATATGTAAAAAGATAAATGTTTCTATAACTTTTTTTTAAAACAGCAACTGCAAATGACAAGGACCAAAAAAAAGGTAATTTTTAGCTTTATTTCCACTCAAAATAATTCCAATTTTCACTAAGAAACTATAAAGGACTTAGAAGTAAATTACATACATTTATTCATGGGCTGAGGAAGGTATTTTCTTTGTACTACACAAATATAAGAAACTCTAAAAAAAGACTAACATCTGATATATTAAAAATATGTGTGTATATATGTATGTATGTATGCATGTATGCGTGTGTGTGTGTGTGTGTGTGTGTGTGTGTGCCTGGGGTGCCTGGCCAGCCTGGGTAAGAGGCTGAGGGCTAAACAGCCTGGGTGAGGGGCTGAGGGCTGGCCAAGGCCCCCACTGGGGTGCCTGGCCAACCTGGGGGTGTGGCCAGCCTGGGTGAGTGGCTGAGGGCTGTTTGCCAGCTGGCCACAGCCCCTTCAGGTTGGAGGTCCCCGCTGGGGTGCCTGGCCAGCCTGGATGAGTGACTGATGGCTGTTTGCTGGCTGGCCATGGCCCCGGGCAACCCAGGTTCCCAGACCCTCCTTGAGCAGAGGCCACACCCAGCTGGAAGCAGGTATCTGGGATTTATTTATCTTCTATAATTGAAACTTTGTAGCCTTGAGCAGAGCCCACAGCCGGCCAGGAAAGACAGGAAGCTTGGCTTCCTCCATTTCCAGGGGCAACCCAAGCCTACTGTTCCTCCAGCTCTGTGGTCGCCATCTTGGTTGGGTTTATTTGCATACTCACTCCTGATTGGCTTGCGGGCGTGGCTTGTCGGTGTAGCGGAGGTACAGTCAATTTGCATGTTTCTCTTTTATTAGATAAGATGACCTTGAACAATACTCCTTTATTAGAGGATCTGCTGTATATGATATATAATAATACATTACATGCCATATTATATGTAATTTACTAAATGTGATTACAACTTTGCTAAATCTAGTATAATCCTATTTCATAACCTCTATCCTATATAATAAAGAGGGACTATGCAAATTGACCATCACTCCACCACAAAGATGGTTGCACCCACAG
Source organism: Myotis lucifugus (assembly GCF_000147115.1). NCBI lineage: Eukaryota > Metazoa > Chordata > Mammalia > Chiroptera > Vespertilionidae > Myotis > Myotis lucifugus. The sequence goes on from NW_005871257.1 coordinate 938,217, forward strand.
CTGAGGCTGAGTTCTCATAACGAGCCTTAAGGAGCAATCAGCAGGGACCTGAGGCTGCGCTGCCCCACCTCCCCCATGGGGCTTGACGGGGGACCTCAAGCCATGCCCCCCACCTTAGCGCCAGGCTGGGGGACCTCAGGCTGTGCCTGCCAAGCGGCAGGGCTTGATGGGGGACCTCAGGCCACACCCCCACCCAGCAGGGATTGACAGTGGACCTCAGGCCACGCACCCCAACCGGCCCAGGCTGGGGGATCTGAGGCTTGACAAGGGTGGGACCGGCTGGGTCTGGATCTAGCCCAATTAGGGGGGCTGGCTGGGTCTGGGTCTCACACAATTTTGAGGCACATGTGGGTGGGTGGGGACTTGACTCTGGGTTCCGTGGTGCACCCCAGACTCTGACAGGAGGAAGATTTTTATATACATTTTACTAATTTTCTTTCATCTCTGACACTTCTATTATAGAGAAAGGGCAAATATCAATATTAAAATATTTCCTCTAATTAATCCCCTTTTAATGTGCAAGAATTTTGTGCACTAGGCCACTAGTATATATATAAAACCCTAAGGAACCGGTCGACCAGTCGCTATGACACACATTGACCACCAGAGGCAGAGGCTCAATTCAGGAGCTGCCCCTGGTGGTCAGTGCACTCCCCCAGTGGGAGAGCCAATCAGCTGACCTACAGGTGCCAGATGTTGGGCTCATGGCTGGCGAGCACAGCTGCACTCATGGTGGGGTGAGCCTCTCCCGCCTCCATGGCAACGCTACTGAACAGTGGTGATGGCAGTTGCAGTGGGAGTGACACAGCACCTGGCCCAGGCTCGGGCTCCTCCCTGGCCGCCTGCCACTTCATGCACTACTAAATCCCCCTGGGGGTCCTGGATAGTGAGAGGGTTCAGGCCAGGCTGAGGGACCCCACTGGTGCACAAATCTGTGCTCCGGGCCTCTAGTTTATTATATTTAGCTTTATCTATGGACTAAATGTTTGTGTGCCCCCCCCCAAATTCATTTTATACTGTAACTCCCAATGTGCCTGAATTTGGAGGGAGATAATTATGGTTGAAAGGAGTAATGAGGGTATGGCCTCGATCCAATAGGATTAGTGTTCTGACACCAGAGAGCTCACTTGCTTGCTTTGTGCACTGCCAGAGGAACGGCCATGTCAGTACACAGCAAGAAGCTGGCCCTCTGCAGGTCAGGAACTCAACTCTCACCTGTAACCAAATCTGTCAGCACCTCCATCATGAATTTCTCAGCCTCCAGAATAGTGAGAAATAAATTTCTATTGTTATTTCTGTGGAATTTTGTCATGACAGCCTGAGCTAACTAAGACAGCTTCTTCTAGATTTTTAAATTTTCTATATTTTTTGTTTTTATAATGTTTTCAGTTGTTTTAAGTAGAATTTTGCAGCATTTATTATGCTTTGGCAACAGTCTCAGAGTACCAAATAAAGGTAGGTTGAGCAATAAAGGCATTTATTTTCTCAAACTGAGTCACATCGCCACCTAAAATCAAGAAATTATTGGCAATGGCGAATAGAGTCACCATGATTGTTTGACCAATAATCATTCATACCCTGAGTCTTGCCTCACCAGCAAAAATGATACTCTATTGATAAAGAACAAAATTGGGGTTCAGCTAATATTGTTATTTGCAGTGCAGTCTAACATCATATCACATTATCTCTAGCTCACTGTTAGAAGGGCTGCCAACAAAATAGCATCAGCACTTCGACCAACATTGACTCAGACTTAGATTAAGGTTCAATCCAAGTGAGTTTTTTTAAAAATCATTGCAAAATGAAAGATCTGTAAGAATGTTCCAAACAGGGCTAATTTCTGTTCACACCAGTTTGATGATGAACCTGCCAACCTGCTGTGGATTCTGTGATCCACAATCCCCCGCAGGATAGAGGCACACACGCTCCAGGTGCCAGGAGTGTTTATTCAGAGTAATATGACACTATGAGACTATGAGACTCATATGAGACTGCTTTTTCTCGTGGTTTCTCTATAACTTTCTATACCCAAATTATTAAAGAAATAGGAATATTCCTTTGATATTATGTAAGCATTTAAAAATGACTACTTTCTAGTGTGCATGAAGTTATTCTTTTGAAACAAAAACATGTAATGTTTTATGTAATTTGGTTTAATTAATATAAACTGACACCCCAAACTTTCATAACAGTCTTTTGTACTTATAAATGCTTTGTGGAAATCAGGGACAGGTGGCTGAGGTCCAGACATGTCAAATCCCAGCATAAGAGAAAGAAAGCAACTGTGGAAGATGTGTACACATAAATTGTCCATATCCTACTCCCCAAAACCAGTGGAGCATGACGTTCCATAGCCTAGCAGTGGTCAGCAAACTCATTAGTCAACAGAGCCAAATATCAACAGTACAATGATTGAAATTTCTTTTGAAAGCCAAATTTTTTAAACTTAAACTGTATAGGTAGGTACATTGTTATTAACTTAATTAGGGTACTCCTAAGGCTTAGGAAGAGCCACACTCAAGGGGCCAAAGAGCCACGGCAGAGGAGTTAAGGGAGGAGATGGAATCAAGGAGTTAAGGGAGGAGATGGAATCAAGGTTGTCAAATTACAAGACTTTGAAGTAGGGATAATATCCTAGATTATCTGGGCAGGCCCAACGTAATCACAGCTGCCTTTTAAAACAGGAGAGGTCAAAGAGGACCTTGGAATGATCTGATGTAATGGTCAACCCACTCTCGCTGGCTTTGAAAATGGAGGAAGGGGGCCAGGAGCCAAGGTATGTGGTCAGCGAGCCTCTAGGAAGGAATGCAGCATTGCCACTCTGTTGATTTTAGCGCTGTGACATTTATGAACGCCAGAATTGTGAGCTAATACATTTATGTTGTCTTCGGTCACTATTTTTGTGGACTTTGTTATGGCTGCAATAGAACATTAATACAGAAGTTTTAAAATTGGGATTAGAGATTGAACCCAGGAGAATGTAAGGGCTTAAGAATATATAGAAATCCAGGAAACAGCATAGCATTGTCCAGAGAACAGAAGTGGGGGAATTGAGCCAATTTCATATATAGCACAAAAGATATGTTAACCTTAACTTAACCTCAACATCTAGATTCAGCTGTAAAAGAATATCCTGCTGGTGATGTGCTTGTGACTGTTGCTATTGTTATGGCCGGTGCACTGCCTGCCTTTGGACACTCATATATGCATTTTACTCAATTCTAGGTTTGGGTTCTTGATTCTATGTTTACGCTCCCCTCTAAAACCAACCTCAAAGCTGTAATTTCTCTTTGGCCATGTATTCCACGAAGACCACAGCCCAGCTCATCTTCTAAAGCTGTGGTTCTCAAACTGGGGCATGCTAAAAACAGAGGTCCGGAGGCTAGCCTTGGAATAAGCAAAGCCATACCATTCCCATTTATACTCTTCAGGAAATATCACTTTTACTCAAGGACCTCAGGGGAAATTTTTTTTTAACATTACAAATGGACAAGTAAAACTACAGAAACCTACTTTTCTGGTTTTGCCAATTCCCTGCCCCCCGCCCCCCCCCGCCCACCTTTCATGAATATAACAATATTTATAAGCCATCAGGTATTGGAAGACTGGGCATTTTTGATGCTCCCAAAGATTCACATGGCATCAATGGCATTAGTACTGTAGTCTTGATTCAGCCAGAAAGAAGTATTTATTTCACTGGTTGCTGTAGCTAATCCTAGCCCAATCAAATGAGCTTGAAAATGAAAGACAAATGGCACTGGATTTTTTTAAAATATTTTTATGAACCAGTGTTTTTATTTTTATTCATGATCACACCTACAGAATATACATGTGAGATGCAAATCAGTGTAATTCCATAAGAGGGATATTGTGCAATTTCTGAGCCTGGTCATCAAGATATTATACAGGTTTTATTCTACCTCTTTTGGAAATTTGCTTTGATGTCACCATATATAGAAGTCCTAACTTGCCTAATGGAGGAGAAGAAGTCACATGAAGCAAGACAAGTTGACTCAGCTGAGGTTCTCCATAGCAACCATCAATAACAACAAGCACCAACTGAAAGATACACAAGTGAGGCCAGTTTAGATTTCAGAGTTCCATTAAAGCTGTCAAAAACAGTTGTGTGAATGTTCCTAAGGGAAACCAGTAGAAGCTCTGTCTTACTGAGCCCAACCCAAGATGATTTCAAAATCCTGATCTAATAGTTGCTGTTTTAAGGTTCCAAATTTTGAGATTGTTTTGTTACACAGCAATAGGTAACTGATACAATATATTTATTACCATCTGTGCTTTTAAAACCTTGATGTCTTCTATAAGACATCAAAAACATAGAAGCACACATTAAAAATAAACCAATTGACCTAATTGGCTTGGAAATCTCCTTAGTCAGATCCATATGCTCATTAGAAGAATTTTCTCTTTCAGTTTACTACAAATGAAAGTTCTGATCCTTCTTTTAGAACTACATAGCAAGGGTCACCTCAATTAGCATTCCACCCTCAATTAGCATTTTTCTCACTATTTTTCAAGTTCCCATAAATTTGTTGGCCACTTCTCCATCCTTGCAATATTTCTAGCCCATTCCCAACTTCCTGCCTCAAAGCCAACCCTGCTTACTTGGGTTTTTTGTTATGGCACTGTCCTACACCTAGGTTCTTATTTCTATACTAGAGCCCCGGTGCATGAAAATTTGTGCACTCGGTAGGGGGGGCGGCATGAAGGGTGGAGGAGGGGCGGTGTCCCTCAGCCGGGTCTGCACCCTCTAGCATCCCGGGAGTCCTCAGGGGATGTCCAACTGACGGCTTAGGCCCGCTCCCTGGAGTCTGCCTCCCTCTGTGGGAGGTGACCAGCAGGCCAATCAGGAGATGGCGTGGTCGGCGAGCAGCCGCCCCCCACCCCGAATCCTCCCACCACTGTCGTCGGTGGCCTCCCTCTGCGGGAGGTGACCAGGCAAGCAATCAGGGGATGGCACCGGCCCCCATCACCCCGCTACTGGTTGCCAACCCCCCCCCCCACCCCATTGTCATCCTCTCCCTCTGCCCACTGGCATGTGCCTTGGCTGGTCTTGCCCCTGCTGACCGGTCATTCTCCTGTTCAGTCTATTTGCATATTATGCTTTTATTATATAAGATACTTGATAAACTACCACAAACTTAATAATTAAAATAAACTATTTTATTTGCTCACTATTTTGTCAGCAATTTAGGCTGGACCTAGATAGATCATTCTGCTGGTATTGTCTTTGATCCCACATGAGCTATAGTCATCTGACAGTTGACTGAGGCTGGATGCGCTATGACAGCTTCCATAGCATAACTGAAAGCTGGTGCTGGGGTAGGTCAAAGGGGCCTCAGCTGGAAAAGCCCAACTCTGATCCATGTGGCTTTTCATGCTCTGATAGGCTAGACAAGACTATTGTGTTTTTTTTTTTTTGTTGTTGTTGTTGTTTAATCACACCATCCAGGGCTATAGTCAAGGAGAGTAAAAGCAGAAGGTAGATGCCACCAGAGCCGCACCGGGCCCCTCATTAAATATAAGGAGCTTGTGAGGAGGCCATCCTGGATATCCTAAGCAGACTCTGAATCCAATGACAAGGATCCTGGTAACAGACAGAAGAGAAGACACAGACAGGAAAGGGGAGAGACCATGGTGGCGGAGTCAGAGACTGGAGGTAGGCAGCCACAAAGGAATGCTGAGGGCCCCTGGGGCAGTCACGGAAAGATTCTCCTCTAGAGCCTTTGGAGGGAGTGTGGCTTTGCTGACAACTGATTTCAGACTTCTGGCCTCCAAAACCCTGAGAGAATACATTTTTGTTGTTTTTAAGTCTCCAAATGTATGGTAATTTGTTACCATGGCCACAGGATTTAGCCTGAACCTTCAGATGGGAGGTGTGAATAGCAAAGTCATGGTGCGAAGGGGTAGACATGGAAGTGAGAGGAATTACTGCAGCTCTATTGGAAAACAATCTACCACATCTTTGAAATCATTGCTCTTGTGGCCACATTTGAAAGTCACTTTTATTAAAAATGGAAAGTTGAATGAAAATAAGAATTTTATTCAATTAAAATGAAAGATGCCTTGCATAAAAGGAATACATGTACAAGTTTAATTCAACATGCAAATTTATGAAAGGTTCAAATTTTCTTATTTATCAGTTTTATGATCTTCTAGGAAAAGCTTCTGTGATAAAAGAAAATTTACCTTTTTGTGTTTATATACTCCTCAGTTTTGCATAAAAAAGCGTAGCTGTAAAAAGATGATGTTATTTTAAAAAGTTGATGATGCATTTAAGTGATCTTAAAGAGTATACTTGAGCTATTAATTGAAAAATAGCTCCTTACCTCACAGTGGCTATCACATTTACATTTTGTTTATATTTGTGCAGAACAATTATTTTGCAATTTGCTTTATGAAAAATTAGATGTGAAAGATATTTTAATAAGATATGTGAACTTCTTTCCTCAAGCAAAATTGACCATTAAAAAATAATAATAATAAAAAATGCTGGAACCATGCCCAGATGAAGCTAATTCTATGGGGAGCAAAAGAATGTGAGTGGCATCACACAACACTTTTTGTAAACCCGGATTATTACCTGCATTAATCACCAATGAGATCTCAAAGGTATTGTCTCTTAATCATCACAAGTTAGTCAATGGAATGCTAACATTGGAACTTTTGTGCAGAGTCAAACTCGTAGATTTAACACTCCTGTTTGAAACAAATTTATAAAAAGGAGAAAGGTTATTTGCAAAGGCACCTTGCTACACCCTGTCAGCACATAGAAGGTGCTGACAGTTCTTTTTCCCAGAGTTAAATTCTTATTGCTGATTTGTTTCTTTCTTATGAAGACAAAAAGAAAAAAAAATAAGGAGGCACAACGGAATTTAAAGCTCAATTAATGGAATAAATTCAGTCTTCTTTTGAGCAATGACCTACCAAGTTGGGTAGCTTCGTGGCTATGTTTTCAAGATTTAATATTCCTAAAGAACATTTTCCATGGCAAAAACTATAAATAACTTTATGGCATAAAATAAAACTAAAAATAAAATTAGACAACAAACTATAAAAACGATTCAGTATGTGAACTGGATGAGGAAATGTTGTTACAGGGATTGGAATCTGTATGTAATTCTTTAAAAAAATATGTTTATTGATTTCAAAGATGAAGTCTGAGGGAGAGAGAGATAGAAACATCAATGATGAGAGAGAATCAATGATTGGCTGCCTCCTGCATGCACCCTATTGGGGATTGAGCTCGCAACCCAGGCATGTGCCGTGATGGGGAATCTAACCATGATCTCCTGGTTCATAGGTCAATGCTCAACCACTGAGCCACACCAGAAGGGCTGTATGGAATTCTTAATACATTTATATTTGGTTTAAATTACAGCTTCAAATGGGAAGGGAAAGAAGAGCATCACCAATTGATGTCTTTATTAACAAAAAAAACACCCCAAAATGTGTTGGTGATCATTGTCAGTCAGAAAGATTGACCCTTGGATCAAGACACACAACAAACAATTTTGCCTTTCCTTCCCAAACCATCTTCACCCTCCCGTGTCCTCCTCCCCAAATTAAACTTCCACTAATGCTTTGTTTATTGGTCAATATTTTAGGCAACACTCCTTAGTAATTACGTAATCATATTGAATGAAAAAAATAACTATTATTATTTGTAGTTGTGTATTAAGGCTAAGTTAGCAAAGTATTATTTATATATATAAAAGCCTAAGTGACCGTTAGATGGAACAACTGGAAAAACCAGAACAACCAGTCACTATGATGCGCACTGACCACCAGGGGGGAAGATGCTCAAAGCAGGAGCTGCCCCCTGGTGGTCAGTGTGCTCCCACAGGGGAAGCGCCGCTCAGCCAGAAGCCGGGCTCACAGCTGGTCAGTGCAGCTGTGGTGGCAGGAGCCTCTCCTGACTCTGTGGCAGCATTACCAAGTGGTGGCAGCAGGCACAGTAAGCTGGCTTGAGAGCAAGTGGTGTGGCTCCTGGCCTCGGTTCTGGCTCCTCTTTGGCCGCCTGCCACTTGGCTCACTGCTACATCCCTCAGGGGATGTCCGACTGCTGGTTTAGGACCAATCCCTGTAGGCCAGTTGGACATCTGGCAGTCAGACAACCCTTAAGGGATCGCAGATTGTGGGAGGGATGTCCAACTGCCAGTTTAGGCTCAATCCCTAGTTCCCTGATAGGATTGGGCCTAAACTGGAAGTCCAGTATCCCCCAAGGGATCCTGGGTTGTGAGAGGGCACAGGCCAAGCTAAGGGACACCCACCAAGTACACGAATTTCATGCACCGGGCCTCTAGTCTGTCTGTCTATCTATCTATCTATCTATCTATCTATCTATCTATCTATCTATCTACTAATAATAGAGGAATATGCAAATTGTCTGGGACGCCATCCCAGTAACAGTAATGACCAAACAGCAGGCTGCATGGGCGACAAGGTCGGCAGCGGGGGCAGTTGGGGGTGATCAGGCCAGCAGGCAGAGGTGGTTAGGGGTGATCAGGCTGTCAGGGGGGGAAGTTAGGGGTG